>NW_007728574.1:128238-133331 GCF_000696425.1 Galeopterus variegatus
ATCCACCGCTGCTATTGCTCCGAATTATAGATGAGTATCCTGGATAAACTGCCACAGAAACAAACTAGCAGAACCACGATTTGAATACAGATCTACCCTAATCTAAGCTCATGCTCTTACCTATTACAATGTACTTGGCTGGGGTCGACTTGAGGTTGTTTTCAAAGAGTAAATATGCCTTCACATATAAAGATCTGAGAATATTAAATATTTTTAAAAAATGGCTCTAAAGTCAATCCCAAAAGAGGTATTTTGAAACTGTTTTGCATTACAGCAGTATCACTAGGAAAAAAAAAAAAGATTTCCCAAAGTGTTAGCCCCATTTTGGGGGTTGTATAAATTATGAAACTCACGACTCTTAAAGTTTCTGCTCACACGTGGCATAGATCAGCTCTGTGCACCTTCTGTGGCTCAAAGCACACCAGCTGGCCAGCACCAACATCAGTGGGTGGGCACAGAAGTCCTACAGCAGCGGGCAGTCCGGCAAAGAGGAAGTAAATGTTTGGAAAAATAAAATAATCTACCATAGTAACTTGTGAATAAGAAATAAGAGGGGAAGGAAATAAGCTAGCCAAAGTGCAAACACGATAACAGCAGAATTGAAAAGTAAAATGCTTTTCCAAGAGATGTAAAAGGAAACAGAAACACATCAGTTCATGCATTAGACTCAGGACAAAATTAAAAGGAAAGATTTCTCCAGTACTTCTGGGACTGAAAATACAGAAGTTTCCAAAGACCCCTTCGAGTATCAGTAACCTAATAAGATTAAAAAACAACTGTATGGCAAACCATACGTACAAATTCAGAGAAGAGTATAGTTAAAGATTGCTCAGATTAATTGAATATATTCAAATCTGCAAAACCCAATAATTTATATACTAGGTTGCTCAAGGGGCTGGCTAAAATCATCTGAGAGCCACCAGAAGTCATCTTTAGGAAATGATAAAGGACGAGCACATAGAGGGAAAAAATACATTGCATATTATTTAATTCCTTTGTATTTATTTTAGCATTATGGATAAATTCACATAGAAAAACCCTTTTTAATGACTGCTTCCAGAAAAATATATGCACACAGAATAGTTCCAATAATACATAATCATACATTATGACCAAGTGAGACTTACTACAGGAATGCAAGGACGGTTGAATAACAGTAAACGCACAGAAGTAATTCACATATTACNAGAATGACTCCTTGATTCATGGGCTGCAGAATGGATATTGAAAGGAAGTGAGCCAAGATGCCAGGTACCGGTCAAGCTTTATTGAAGGAAGAAAATCTGCCGGGTTACACTCAGAATGGGGGACAGCACCAGGTGTGGGGTTGGGAGAGCTTATGTAGACTGTAAGGAAGGCTGACGTGATCAGGGAGGGGTTTGGTGCTGGCGTGGAGGAGTTTCTATTTCTCAGAAACCATGAAGTTTCTTGTAAGGAAAAGGCTGGCAGCCATTTTGTGCTGAGTATGTGTAAAATGGCGCTGGTCACGTCCAAGATGGCGCCAGTCATGTCCAAGATGGCACCAGTCATGTCCAAGATGGCACTGGTCATATCCAAGATGGCGCTGGTCATGTCCAAGATGGCACTGGTCACGTCCAAGATGGCACTGGTCACGTCCAAGATGGTGCTAGTCAGGTCCAAGATGGCGCCAGTCATGTCCAAGATGGCACCGGTCATGTCCAAGATGGCACCAGTCATGTCCAAGATGGCACCGGTCATGTCCAAGATGGCACTGGTCACGTCCAAGATGGCACCGGTCATGTCCAAGATGGCGCCGGTCATGTCCAAGATGGCACTGGTCACATCCAAGATGGTGCTAGTCAGGTCCAAGATGGCACCAGTCATGTCCAAGATGGCACCGGTCATGTCCAAGATGGCGCCAGTCACGTCCAAGATGGCACCAGTCACGTCCAAGATGGCACCGGTCACGTCCAAGATGGCACTGGTCAGGTCCAAGATGGCACTGGTCAGGTCCAAGATGGCGCCAGTCATGTCCAAGATGGCACCGGTCATGTCCAAGATGGCACTGGTCACGTCCAAGATGGCACCGGTCATGTCCAAGATGGCACCAGTCATGTCCAAGATGGCACCGGTCATGTCCAAGATGGCACTGGTCACGTCCAAGATGGCACCGGTCACATCCGGAACCTATCAGATATTGTGTTAGGAGGCCTGGGAAATGAAGTTCTTTCCCGTTATACAGGAAATATATTAGAAGAGACTGGAAATAAAAGCTGGTATGGAAAGCATCCACCGCTGCTATTGCTCCGAATTATAGATGAGTATCCTGGATAAACTGCCACAGAAACNGTTCCAATAATACATAATCATACATTATGACCAAGTGAGACTTACTACAGGAATGCAAGGACGGTTGAATAACAGTAAACGCACAGAAGTAATTCACATATTACTTACTACAGGAATGCAAGGACGGTTGAATAACAGTAAATGCACAGAAGTAATTCACATATTACTACAGGAATGCAAGGATGGTTGAATAACAGTAAATGCACAGAAGTAATTCACATATTACTAGATCCGAGGGAAAAAATCATATGACAGTTGCCACAGAGCTGAAAAGGCATTCAGCAAAATTCACACCCATTTATGATTAAAAACCCTGAAAAAAATAGAACTCAGATATTTCATACACAGAAAAATATACAAGTATCTAAATATCTGCTATCCCAGCCCCCAACTAGCATCCTGTTTGGCAGAGAAATACTGAAGTCATTCTCAGTACTAAAGTCACTGCTAGTTCACATTGTATTTGAAGTATTAGCCAATAATTTAACACACTGAAATCTAATAGTCTTTTTTGCATAGAAATAATAACCAATTAGAGGATATAATAAAGACAAAAGAATACATCTACAGTGACCGAAAGACATATGAAATACTTGGGTATGACTCTAACAAGGAAAGTTTAAGAACTGTATGAGGAGAACTTGGGAAAACTCCTGGAAGACAGGAAGACTGAGTGGGACAGATGGAAAAGCATGCCATGTCCTTGGACAGAAAGACCTGACACTGCTGGAGCCCCGCAGTGGAGACTCCTACAGGAATGCAAGGACGGTTGAATAACAGTAAATGCACAGAAGTAATTCACATATTACTAGATCTGAGGGAAAAAATCATATGACAGTTGCCACAGAGCTGAAAAGGCATTCAGCAAAATTCACACCCATTTATGATTAAAAACCCTGAAAAAAATAGAAGTCAGATATTTCATACACAGAAAAATATACAAGTATCTAAATATCTGCTATCCCAGCCCCCAACTAGCATCCTGTTTGGCAGAGAAATACTGAAGTCATTCTCAGTACTAAAGTCACTGCTAGTTCACATTGTATTTGAAGTATTAGCCAATAATTTAACACACTGAAATCTAATAGTCTTTTTTGCATAGAAATAATAACCAATTAGAGGATATAATAAAGACAAAAGAATACATCTACAGTGACCGAAAGACATATGAAATACTTGGGTATGACTCTAACAAGAAAAGTTTAAGAACTGTATGAGGAGAACTTGGGAAAACTCCTGGAAGACAGGAAGACTGAGTGGGACAGATGGAAAAGCATACCATGTCCTTGGACAGAAAGACCTGACACTGCTGGAACCCCGCAGTGGAGACTCCCTCTGCACATGGTGCTGCGCTGCTCTGGCCTCGGCACCGTGGTGGTGTGGGGGGGGGATGCATTTTTCTTTATTGCTCCTTTATGAAGCCCCGTGACTCCGTTGTACAAGTTTGTGCACAAATGACTGCAGGGTTAGGGGTAGTGAAAGGAAATGATTGTAGCTAGAAGTTATCCTGGATGTCAAATATGACTATTCCTGGAGTCCAAGAGAGGAGAAAATCACAAAGCTAAAATTTTTACGGGGTGCCTTCCTAGTCTTGCATTGAAATCTGTCTTCTTCCTTTTCCTTAGAGATAAAGCCTCTTTTCTCGACCTCGAGCAATAAGAATTTTATATCCTTCTTTTGAAAAAATCCCGCCACCTGCTCACAGGACTAGGATCCTATTTATTCTTTAATCTCCTCTCAAATTGTGAACAGTTTGGTGAAGATACTCCCATGGTAGGTAAATAGGGGTGGTGGGACCTTCAGCAAGATAGTCGGGCTTTGTCACTTCAAGTTTGGCACCACCCCCGATGAGGTCTCCCACCTGCAGAGAAGTGTACATATAGTACCTCATTATTCTGTGACCCTCCCGCAGGCTCGGCTGCCCTCTCGCATTAAACAAATGACCTGAAAGTCCAAAAGTTGGTGCAAGGATTGGAAGGTTTATTCAGATTTCCAGTACTCAACTAAATGTCTAACCCAGCAAACAAACAAAGAGTAAAGAGGAGCAGTGGGGTCCAGATCAGCTTAGTCCCAATCTGCGGGGCCAACCCCTTCCATTAGCGGTAATTGATAAAAGCAGTTCTCCCCACTGTTTTCAGCATAAACAAGAAAAGTATGGACTAGATTTAAATCAGGAAAACAAAGCATAGCCAGGAGCCCTCCAGGGTGCACCTGTGCAGACATGGATACAATCCAACCAAACAGAAGAGGGCTCGGAAAATCAGAAACAAAGCGTAGCTGGGAGCCCTCCAGGGTGCACCTGTACAGAAGTGGGTACAATCCAACCAAACAGAAGAGGGCTCAGAAAACCAGAGAGAGCTAAAGAGAATAAAGCATTGCCTTGTCAGAATTTAGGCCAGGGACTCCAGGAGAGATCTACCAGCAGCAGAGACACGGGAGCAAAATAGTCCCAGTGGCCACTTGCCTCGTGCAGCTGGAGTCCTCTCTGGTGCCCAAAGCTTTCCAATTTTTGCCAGTGATTAAATTAGGCTCTCAGATTCCAAAGTCATAGAAATAAACAATGTACCCAACAGTAAAGCAAGCAACGCTTTATTAAAAGAGGAGATAGACTTATGCATAAGGGGGGTAGACTTGCATCTCAGAGTCCATAATTTAAGTCCACAGTAATGGAGAGACACGTTTTCTTCAACACAACGTAATCTCCAAAAGTCCCCTTGTCTATGAGGGTGCCCTTGCTGGTGCAGGGGGACCTCAGTCCCTCCTTTTCCAGCCTGCTGCTCTCA
>NW_007728574.1:134094-135120 GCF_000696425.1 Galeopterus variegatus
GAGGGTGCCCTTGCTGGTGCAGGGGGACCTCAGTCCCTCCTTTTCCAGCCTGCTGCTCTCAGACTCTGCCAAAGCTCTCCTGATACACAAGAAACAGCGTCCAACAGGGGCCCTTTCTGACCACAGGGCATCAGCCTTCACTGCCCAACCTTGGGCCACACATGGAAATGGTCCCGGGCCAGACTCACCACCCCAGTGACCAGCATACAGATGTACGAGGGTGCTTCAACAAGTTCGTGGAAAAACATGATTAAAAGATAACACGAATCTTTCCACGAACTTTCTGAAGTACCCTCGAATATGCTCTCTATCCCCTTCAGCCTGAGCCAGGGGCTTTTTGCTCCTTGTCGGTTACACATCACAAAAAATATACAAGTGAATTCACCAAAATGTTTATACTGGTTATTGCTGGGTGGCAGGAGAATAATAGTTTTTCTTTTTTCTTTTTTTTTTGGCATCTGGCCTATAAGGGGATCCGAACCCTTGACCTTGGTGTTAACATCACACTAACCAACAGAGCTAACCAGCCAGCCTCAGTTTTTCTTTTCTTCTTTTTGCTTTACTGATGTTTTTCTGATATTTCTGCATCAGCCCTAGCTTATCTTGGCATAAAACTGTTTAACAAGGTAAAAATTACCTTGTTAAGAGTAACAGGAATGCCTCGGTGCAGTTAGGCATAGCTTGTGTGCAATCATGATAAGGGGAATTTGAGCAAACCAGGGAATTAAACCACATCTAAAGATTAAACCAAGCACCTGTGACACCAGCCCTATCTTTTACGTTTTTCGATTGAACATTCATTGAGCTCCCACGATGCACTAGGTGCTGGAGATAAAAAAAATAATTAAGACGCACCCTTGGGTCCCAGGGAGTTACAACCTGGGGCTCCACCTCTGTGGTCGCTACTCTTTTCTCTAGATGGTGTCATATGAGAAGAAACGTGGATCCCACCATGAGGCATCCTCCTACGCTGGCTTGTGTCGCCTTGGTGATGCATTAGCGACGTGTGAGGGACGAAATGCTGGC
>NW_007728574.1:135172-137539 GCF_000696425.1 Galeopterus variegatus
CTACGCTGGCTTGTGTCGCCTTGGTGATGCATTAGCGACGTGTGAGGGACGAAATGCTGGCTCCGGGCTGGTGTGCTTGGACTTGGCAGGCCCTGGCGCTCTCACTGTGAGAGGCTCTGCCTGCACCACTGCAAGCACATCATTAGGCAATGACACCCCACACTGAACGTTGTTTGTTTATTTTAGTGTTTGAAAGAACTTTTCCACAGGGGCAGAGACTGTCATTTTTTTTTTTTTTTTTTGTCCAAGGTTGAATCCCAGCCCTGAAAACCATGCCTGCATGTGGACGATTGATTCACGCTTCTTGCAGGAAGACGGTGACTTCAGGAATGGATGGATGGATGGAAGTCATGCCTGTAGTTGACGCCTGACAGCGCTTCATCCGGAATCTGTGGACCCGCTCAGGAGTCCTGGGGAAGTTGGAAATTCTAACCTGCAAGCTATTTGCAAATGTAGTGATATTTTAATGAGTGATAACTTCACTGTGTAATGGGGGTTGATGTAATGGCGTGGGAATAATCCTTTGTTCATTTTGAGGCTGCTGCGGGAGTGTTCCGTGTGTGATCTGGAGCCAACGCTTTTTTATGTTTTAGGCATTTTTGTAAAGTGACAGTTTGCTGTGTGTGTACTCTCTCTCAAGAGTCAGGTGATGCAGTGGCCCTGCAGCAGTTGGGGTGCCGTCAGATGAGGACAGGAAGGCGCCTCCTGCTGGTGCTACAGTCCAGCTGGCTCAGCTGTCCAGTCCCGTGGGCTGGGTCCCACCGTGCGGTGACTCCTGACCCAGGCTGTTCCGGCCTGCTGCAGAGCTGCTCACAAAGCTTTTCCTTACAACCACATCAGTGCAGGAAGGAGTCCTCCTGTGGCTCCTGCCTTGGACCCTGGGATACTCCCCTCCACCATAGGTCCCTCTGGAACCGCTGCCAAGCTCCTCGCCTTGGGGCTGGGTTGGTGCAAATGCATCTTCGAAGTGGCCTGCTCAGCAGGACGGAAGCGCTGTTTCCAGATGGCACCTAATTAGCCTCTTGAGATCTGCATTTGCTGGGAGTGTGCCCATAAGGAACAAAAACAAAGGAGTCTCTAGACATTTTAAACAGTCCAGGGCCTTGGTGGGAAATGGGGGGGAGGGAAGAAAGTTGGCGACAGGCTAGGAAAGGTGGTGGGGCAGGGATGCGGGCCACGTCCCCCAGCCCTCCCCGCAGCCACGGCCACCTCCTGCCACTCCCAAGGGAGCCGGTTTCATCTCGGCATGACACAAATTATTAGTATGATTTGAAATTGATGATCCCACCTGATTAAACCTGAATTTACTGCCTTTTACACCAAAACACTGGCTCCAGCCACGCCTTGCAGAGCTAAAACAGAAGTCCTGGCCTCCTTCTATGTAGCCGGTGTTTATGTTGTACCTGCTGTGAGTCAGGCCTGGTCACATTTAATTCTCAAAGGCACGTAAGATGTAGAAATTATCACAGTTTCTGTATTACAGATAAGGACACTAAGGTTTAGAGAAGTTAAAAAAGATTAAAAACATATCCAAGATCGCACATGCAGTAGGTGGCAGATGGGAGCCGTATACCCAGGACTGTGAAACCCAAGTCACTGTTTGTAACCTCAGTGTTGAGCTGCCTCCAGGAAACTGAAGATCTGCCTCCCCTCCAGGCCTCTGTCTTCCAGACTCAGTGCCCTTTCATCGGGGTCCTTCTGCACTGGCTGAGGATGGCAGAGCCTTTGCAAGCCTGCTGTCTGTCCTCAGGCTCGCCCTGGTCTCTGCTGGGTGGACGGTCATTTCCTTTGACCCTCTGGAGATGGCACATGAGCAGCTGTGCAGTGGGCGCCCCCAGAAGCTGATCCTGGGACAAGGACTGGAGTGCAAGTGGTGCATTGGGGAGGTGTGATCCCAGGAAGCACATGCCAGGGGGTGGGGAGGCGAGACAGGCAGGAAGCAATCCAGTCAGGGGGACACTGCAGAGCGGGGACGGCGTGGGAGACCGAGGCCAGGCCTGCGGGCGAGCTCCCCTCCCCCTCTAGTAACCATAGATTTGTTCCCTCCACCTGGTAGATGGACTGTTCCTCTGTTGGTTTGTTGCCCAGATATATTTTTTAATTGACCCATGATCACTGTATTAATGGAGCACAGGGTGACGTTGGGTGCACTTGCACAGTATGCAATGACCATAGCAGGGTATTGATGGAGCACAGGGTGGCGTTGGGTGCACTTGCACAGTATGCAATGACCATAGCAGGGTGTTGATGGAGCACAGGGTGGCGTTGGGTGCACTTGCACAGTATGCAATGACCATAGCAGGGTGTTGATGGAGCACAGGGTGGCGTTGGGTGCACTTGCACAGTATGCAATGACCATAGCAGGGT
>NW_007728574.1:138207-153671 GCF_000696425.1 Galeopterus variegatus
CGTTGGGTGCACTTGCACAGTATGCAATGACCATAGCAGGGTGTTGATGGAGCACAGGGTGGCGTTGGGTGCACTTGCACAGTATGCAATGATCATAGCAGGGTACTTAGCACGTCATTCATCTCAATCGCCTGTCACGTCTTTGTCCTGGGGACGTGTGACATCCTCTCAACTACCTACTTGGAGTTACATGGTAATTCGCTGTTGGCCACAGTCTGCCTGCATTTCTATAGAACCCTAGATCGATCTTTCCGATCTCTCTATGATTTTCTATCTGTCGACCGTCCTCTCCCTCTGCCCACAGTACCCCTTTCTGCTGAGCCCAGGCCAGGACTCAGAACCCTTCTCGAGAGCGGTCCTCCAGGCAACAGCTGGGCATGGATTACAGCAGGTGCTCAAGGGGGAACCCATTGGCGCCTGTATTTAACCTCTAAGGATTCCTGTTCCGTCATGTAATGAGGAGGTGGGTCAGGTGACCTCTCATGTCACCTTCAGTGATAATTTTCTGACCGTGTGACCATCCACATCCACCACGTGCCTCTGGTTACATCAGCTTTCTTGGAGGTTTGCTATGAACCGTGGAGTTCACCGAACATGCTGCTAGAACAGGTCACTTGTGCCATGTGTCCGTGCAGCTGACTTTCCAAACCTGAGCTTAGGGCTTCCCAACCAATCCTGTTTCAATTCTGTCACATTCGCTTGGGTCCATCACTCCAGCTTGTTTGAGGTTTTCCATGATGCAATTCCGTTATCCAGGAAATGGGTCGCCTTCCCTAGTTTCAGTAGCTGCAGATTGGTTTTATTTTCACAGAAAGTGTTAAAAATGTTGAGCAGGATGGGGCTGAGGACTAGAGGCCCCACTTCTTGGGCATGTGATGCATTATTAATGGAAGAAAAAGTTCTGCCACCTGGGGTCACCAGGGTGTCCAGGGCAGGGGAGCTTGAGGTCACTGTGCAGGCTGTACCATTTGAGGCAGTCTGTGGACAGGGCTCAGAGCAGGGACCTGGGCTCTCTCCCCATCAGAGCTGCTCATTGCCCAGGGCCACGTGGGTCCCGTTCTTTCCCCTTGTGGCAGCCCCTGTCCAGTGATGCTGGTGTCTGAGATCGGGCATCTCTGAGCTCTGGCTGAATGCTGGTGTATAATTCAGGCACTCTCTACCACTGCTACTGCAGTTTCTAAAGCACCTTTTGCTGCCCTCTCAGGCTCAGTGTGCCCTTCTGTGTTTCTCCTTCAGCATCTTCCTGTGGCTAGCATCTGCTCCGTTCTATTCTGATGCTCCCTCCTGGGAGCCAGCCAGCTGCCCAGGCCAGGCGAGGCTCTGAGAGGACACTGGGCCTGACTGTGTTTGCATGTGTGTGTGTGTGTGTGTGTGTGTGTGTGTGTGTGTGCGTCTGGTGTGTTTGCAGAAGGGGGTGAGGTTGAAGGGAGGGGGCGAGGTGGCTCCAGCTGGCCTGGTTTGCAGGAAGCATGTTTTTGCACAATCGGCAAATTTCCAACAGGTGCCATTCATATCAGCCAATGCAGGAGGTGGCGCTGGCCTTGCTGTCTGCACCATTCAGGGCGTTTGTCCAAAGTGGTGCTCTGTATGCTTCCTGTGATGTCAGTGTCCTTGTCCAGCCTGTCCTGCTCCCCGCCCATGGCCCCTCCGACAGGCTGTCCCATCCTCAGCAGCACTTCCCATGCAAGGTCAGAGCCACGGTGGATGGCAGAAGCAGCTCCAGGAGCAGAGGGTCCTCTTTGGGTCTGATGGCCTTTTCTGGAGGGCACCGACTTTCCCTGTTTCCCAGGGGCCTGTGATCCCAAACCTCTGGCACCTCGTGCTTCCCCTTGTCCAACCCCACAAATTACGGTGTTCATCACATGCATAATGCATGAGCACAAATGTCCCCCAATATCACATTGTACCCCATAAATGTATACAATTACCATGGTCAGCTAAGAAAAAACAAGTTAACAGGAGACAAATTTAGAGACAGAGGTAGATGGAGGTTACCCGAAATGGGGGTGTGTGGGCAGGGGTAGTGAAAAGTCCTTGCTTACTGGGTACAGAGCTTATGTTAGGCCGACGGAAAAGTTTTGGAAATAGAGGTAGGTGGGGGTTGCACAGCTTTGTGAATGCAATTCATGTTTAAAATGGAAATTCTTATGTTAAGGATGTTTTACCACAATAAAAAATGCATAATTTATGAAAGAACACACAAGAGAGGGCTTTGAAAATGCTAAAGCTTCATAAAACGTATCAGGTGGCCTTGTGGTCTCTGAAGATTTTACACGTCCCCATGCACATTTCCCGTACACACACACACACACACTCACACACACTCACACACACGCATGCAAATACATGCTTCACTTCACGTCTGTTGCGCTGACCTAAGGAGCACGATCTAATGGTCTGTTGTCAAGAATACAGAGTGTCAGTAGAGCAGGAAACACACAGTGGCACTGTGGCCAGCAGAGTCCCTGTGCACATAAGACCTGGAGCCTCCTCATCGTCCCTTCAGTCCTCTCCCACTCATCTGTCCCAGCCCCCTGCTCTGTGACCAGCCACATCTCTCTGCCCTCAGGCACCCCCTCTGGATGGACTCTGGCAGCTTCTTGGCAGAAAGAGAAGATTAGAGAAGCCACTGAGCCTTGGCTGACACACGTGACGTTGGCTTCTCTCTGGACAACGTGGCCCACTCAGGTGTGGCTGGAACTTCTGAAGCTGCATGACATGGAAAGAGGCTTTCTTTTTCCTGTCCAACTGCATGGGCTGGTGGTGCTCATGGTCACAATGGTTGTTGTAAATATAAAGAATACAGGGATGGTGATGGCCACTGGCTGTGCCAGCAGCGGGGCACAGAAAGCACCCACCGGCCCTCCCATACCCCATCTGCTCTCTTCTTCCAGCAGGTGCCACCCAACTTCTGCACGACACGTTCCTGGCATCTTAGCTTGTTTGATCCTCATGACAGCCTTGTAAGGTCTGCAAGGCGAGGGCTTGATTATTCCCATTTCAGAGGTGACGACGTTGGTGTCCCCTGGCACCTCACGCACAGCACACACAGCTAGCTGCCACGCTTCTCTTAGGACAGGCTGGCTTCCTGGAGAATGAACTGTAGTGCTAGGGGAAAGCACACAACTGCTTGCTTCATTGTCACAGCAGCAGCACTGGGTCACCGAGCTCTGAATTCTGGCCAATGCAACCCCTGGCCAAGCTGACAGTTACGGTGCAGTAAAAGGTTTACTTGGTTGTCAGCTTTGGAATATTGGGGAGATTTTCCCAGAAATTAACGATTTGTAGTTTCACATGGAAAAGTTGGAAGATCTCCCGCTCTGGTGATGGTAGCAATGTCCCCATGGCAGAGTCTGACGGTGGCAGCAGGTGGCGGACCCAGCAGCCTGAGCCCTGGAACTGCAGCCTTCAAGGACCAGAAGCCCTTCTCCAGTGTCCTGGGCTGTGTTAGCCATGAGGCTCTTCTGAAATTCCATGAGGACAGAAAGTAGGAGAGGCTCCTGAAACATGATCTTTTTCCAAAGTTGACAAATAAGGCTTTGTTTTGTCCTCTTCTATGAGATGGTCAGCCAGGTGCATCCACACGAAGAGACATGGGAAAACAAAGTTTATTGTGCTCACGGGTCCTAGGGACAGGAGGCATGGCATGCCACAGAGGGCCAGGTGGGGACGACACCAGGCTGGCCAGGAGGCAGAACGCAGGAGCCAGGGGGAGGTTTAGGCCAGAGCCTAAGAAGGTTTAAGGTGTCAGCGGAAAAGGCAGGGCAGGGTGGTCAGTTCAGGATGGGCTGTAAACTATTGGGGTGATCTCTAGTTGCTGGGCCCCTGGCCCAGGGATGATTAGGGCAGAGGGTTATTGCCTCCTGGGGTGCACGAGCTGGGGAGAGGAGGGAGGCCGTGCACTGGTAGGTTTGCATGTCAAAGACACGCTCCTGGCCGGGCCTTGGCTCTCTGTAAGAATGGCTAACCCGCCCAGGGGCAATCTCTCCCCAGCCAGAAAGGTTTCTTAAGATGTCAAAACGTCATAACACACACAAAATGAAAAATATATACAATCCAGGCTTAGAGCCAGATACACCTGCTTCAAAATGAATAAATGCAGCAGTGTGCTGGCGTGGAGCAGTGGGTTGGCAGCCGAGCTTCCCTGTGGCCCACGAGCTCCTGGGGACACGCCTCCGCTGCAGTGTCTTCGTACCTAGGGAAAGTCTCTCCAGTCCTCACAGGGTCTCCCTACTGGAGAATACACCCCTCCCTGCTAACATTTGTTTATTTTTGAAATCAATAACTTTATAATTCTATTCATATCTTTTTCTTAAAGTAATACCTATTCATTATGTATGTTTATAAAATTCAGAGCAAATTAAGAAAAGGGAGGGGGGGCGGCATTTAAAACATTACATTTGAATTCCCATTATCCAGGAACACTGTTAATATTTTGGAACTTAGATTTATAAAGAAGCGGTGGAGAAACTAGTTTCTCTCTCCCTCTGTCACACGTATGTGTGGGTATGCATGCATGTGTGTACACATATACACATAATTATATCCGTGTGTTTGTATATCTAGGTAGACCTATGTAGACATAGTTTGCTAACATCAGCATCTTCCCTACTTTTAGGCTGTAGCTGAAGTCCCCCTTCCCCATCCCTGCCCTACCTCTTATCTTGCCACGTTCTTCCCTTGTGATTACTTCTTTTGTGACCTGGCCTCGCTGCTTCTCACGCCTTTCCTATCTGCATACACTTCAGATGAGGAGGGTATGTCTCAGAGGTAGCGTGTCATTACAAAGGGACCTCAAATATTGCACAGCCACCTTCTAAATAATCTGAAAAACAGTGCGTTGGGCAGTGCAGGCCACATCCTGGGAAAATAGGTCCCCTAGGGGTGTGTCGCAGGTGCATGGCCATTTGGGCAGCTTGGCCATCTTTGCTTGTTGGTCTTGGCTCATGAAATTATTTATTCCGATTTTTGCATTTAGCCATTTTTCACTTATAAAGTGGGTAGGCAGCAAAGGGACTTATGAAATTGGTGGTGTTCTAGTGGTGAGAAGACAAATTGAATTGATTCAAAGAGACAGCATTTAGATGGGCCCAAAGCGTTGAATCTTCAGCATCAGTGAGATGCTTATTACACTTAAGCTGGTCATTTGCACATCAATGGAAAGGAAAGAAACACAAGTCCTTGTGTTTGATGCTACAGTCACTGAACCAGCGACTGGATCTCAAATGTGTGGTGTCAGTAGTGATTTCAAAGTATTTTTTAGCTCTTGGGAATGAGCATTTATTGGCACCTGCTATATATACCAGGCTCGAAAAGTCACTTTCAAATTTGAAATGTTTGACAATTCAGAGTTATATTTTAATCAAGTCAGAACTGTACCCAGAGTTTTCTGATTCTTGAATTCCAAATTGTCCTCCTCTCCCCCACCTATCAGTTTTTTCTTCCACCAGAAAAGTATTCTTTCCATAGTAATTTGTTTTTATTTCAAACTAGATGATTAATTTATGTTTCAAGAAAACAGAACAGTGCACAATGCTAAGGGAACTTTCAGTCTTTGACAGAATTATTAAATGCAAAGAGAAATAAGGAGTAATATAAAGAAATGACACCTAATGACAATCCACTAAACTCATTTTTGGGGTTTTGAACCAACTCTTTTGGCTAAATCTTCAACTCCAAATAGACAGATCTGAGTTGCATTTTTATTTATGTAATCTAAAATCTGCAATGTAAGTATTATGAAGTAATAAGTGGCAAAAAGCCAAAGAAAAATATTAAAAGTGGAAGTTTTGAATAATATGTCTATCTTATATGTTATTAAATTTATTATCATAAGGTTTTTTTTTAATAAGAAAATGAAATTTATTTCTCATAGTATTGGGGGCTTGGAAGTTCAAAGTCCAGGGGGTGCACCTGGTGAGTGACTTCTTGGTGGGAACTCTCTGCAGGGTCCTGTGACAAAGTAGAGTTTCACATGGCAAGGATGGCAAGAGCTCTTCTGTGTGCTCTCCTTATAAAACCACCAGTCTGTGCCCATGATAACCCATTACACTGTGGGAAAGCAAAATATTTCAGCCCCCAAACATATTTCTTTGACATGTTTCAAGCTGGCTAATTCAGAAAGACTGGAAAAACAAGATTAGCTAGAGGGCTATCTCTTTGTGGAAAGAAATTTGCATCTGTAAATGCAAACAGTACACTGTGGGAAAGCAAAATATTTCAGCCCCCAAACATATTTCTTTGACATGTTTCAAGCTGGCTAATTCAGAAAGACTGGAAAGACAAGATTAGCTAGAGGGCTATCTCTTTGTGGAAAGAAATTTGCATCTGTAAATGCAAACAGCCAAGCTTCCTCTGAGGTGTCCCTCCTTTGGCTGTAGGATCTGTAGTGATGTCCCTTCTTTTATCTTAAAGTTTGTAATTTGTGTTTTATTTCTATTTTTTCTTGTACTGTAGTTATTTTTCTTAATCTATAGTTATTTTCTGTAGGGTCTGTAGTGATGTCCCTTCTTTTATCTTAATATTTGTAATTTGTGTTTTATTTCTATTTTTTTTCTTGTCCTTCCTAACTAGAAGATTATCAATCACTCTGTTAACAGTTTCAGAGAATGAACATTGGCTTTGGAACTTTTCTCTATTAGTTTTGTGTTTTCTATTTCACTGGTCTCTTATCTTTTTAAATTCCCTTTTTCTCCTTACTGTGGTTTAATTTGCTCTTCTTCTAGTCTCTAAAGATGGATTTTAAACCTTTGATTTAAACCCTTTTTCTTTTATACATAAGTATCTAGAGCTATAAATTTCCATTCCGCTGTGTCTTGCAAATTTCGATATGTGTATTATATTATTATTATTATTAAGTTCAGAACATTTCCTAATTTTCTTGTAATTTTCTCTTTAACCTATTAGTTATGTAGGAGTGTGTTGCATAATTTCCAAACATTGGGGCATTTTCTGGGCTTCTTTTTGTTAGTCATTTCTTATTTAATTTATTTGTGGTTGAAGAATATACTCTGCCTAATTTCAATCCCTTTAAGTTTCTTAAAGGGATTTATGGCCCAGCCTGTGGTCTATGTATGTGCCATGTGCACTTGAATAGAATGTGTTTTCTACAGTTGCTGGATATAGTATCTCTTGAAACTCATTAGGTTAAGTTGGTTATTTATTGTTCTAGATGGTGGTGGCTTTCCATTTGGCCTCCTCTGACTCTCCTCCAGGCAGGGACAGTGAGGAACATTTTGTCACTGCTAACCAAAAGTCCAGGATCTGCACATGTTCTCCACTGAGCCCACATGTGGAGAGTTTCATTACTGCCGGGTAGAAATAAAGTTACCAGAACCCCACTCAGTCTGCTCTGAGATAACCTCTGCAGGAATAGGAGGCTGGAGTAGGGCAGTTTTTGGCCAATGGTTTTCTGTCTTGCTGTGTCCTCCTGTCCTGGTCCTTTGGCTAGAAAGAGCAAGCTTTTCCTGGAGATCATTTTGTCTTTTCTTGTTTCATGTTTCCACATTGCCTACTTCTCCAGCACCTAGTCTGGGATACCTAAGGCAGAAAGAAAGCCCAAGAACTCATCATCATGTCATTACTTGAGGCTCGAGGTCTCTAGCTAATCTGTTTTCTTCTCTCCACCTGTCGGAGTCTTCTTATATTGAATATATAATATTCAATGTTTTTGTTTTTGTTGATTTTTTTAAAATAAAAACTTAGTGAGAGGTGCAGGGATGAAGAGCATCTACTATATCTTGATCTGGTTACCTTTATTCTTGAAAGATATTTTTACTGGTTTTCTAGGTTGACAGTTTTTTTTTCTTACAGCAATTTAAATCTGATTCCATTGTCTTCTGACTCGTCATATGTCTGAAGGTAAGTCAGCATCCTTCTCATTGTATCTCACATGTGTGTGTCTTTTTCCCCTCTGGTTGTTTTTAACACTTTATTTTTATTATTGGCTTTCAGTACTTTGATTACAATATGCTTTGGTGTGGTTATCTTTAAGTTTATCCTACTTGAGTTTTTTTGATATTCTTGAGTCTTTCATCAGAATTAGAAAGTATGTAATTCTTGTGTCTTCACTTTTTTTTTCTCCCATCTCTCTCTCATTTACTTCTAGCACTTTGATCATATGTATTTAAATCTGATTCCTATTTTCCTACAGTTCAATGAGGTCCTCTTCACTTTTTTTCCAGAACTTAAAAATTTCTGTGCTTTAGTTTGGATAGTTTCCCTAGCCCTAAATTCAAACTCACTGTTTCTTTCTTCTGCTGTGTTTATTGTGCTATTAAGCCCATGAAGTAAATTTTTATTTTAAATATTTTATTATTCAGTTCTAAAATTTCTATTTTTATACATTTAATTTCTCTACTGAGAGTCCTCATTTTTTCCCTTATTATGTTTATGTTTTCATTTAAATTCTATAACATATTTGTAATAGTAGTTTCAAAGTATGCATCTGTTAATTCAATCATCTTTGTTATTTCAGAATAATCTATTTTGAGATTTTTTTCTACTTTAAAAAATATTTATCTGTTTCTTCACATATCTGGGGTTTTTTTTGTTTTTTTTTTTTGTTTTTGTTTTTGTAATATGCTGGGCATTATAGAAGTTCAGTTGCTTGGTGTCTACATTTTTTTTGTCTTCCTTAACAGAGTATCAACTTTTGTTCTGACAGGCTAATTTACTTACAGATAAGCTTTATCCTATTAAGGAGTGTTTTTAAAGCTTTGTTAGGGTGAGTCTAAAATAGCATTTTCTCTGAAGTTGGATTATCCTACTCCTATGTTATGGTCTTGCTGGGGTCTCTGTTGAGTGCTCAGGGTATTCAATGAGGTTTCTACACTCAGGCTGGAGGTATTGAGTGTCTCTGTACTTATGAAAAATCTGATAATCATTCCTTTTACGGCTTTCAGGTAGATGTTTATTCCTTAGTAATTTTCCTACCTTAAGTGGTTGTTATTTTCTAGAACTAGTGGTTTCCTACTCCATGCATGAAAACTTAATATTTAGCCAAAATTTCAGGAGGACCCTTATGCGGGTTTCTGGAGCTCATTCCTTCCACAGCTCCCTTCTCTCTTGTTTCCTGCTCTTCCTCTGCAAATTCCAGCTTCTTCCATACCCCTAACTCCACCGTCTGCCTTCTCAACTCTGTTTGAGCTTTTTTCCCATTCATAAAGTTGGAGTGATTGTGGACTCCCCCCCTTTGTTCCCATTTTGCCAGAAATCACAGACCTATGCTGCTTCTTGTCCAGTGTCTCCACCGTCTGCCTTCTCAACTCTGTTTGAGCTTTTTTTCCATTCATAAAGTTGGAGTGATTGTGGGCTCCCCCCCTTTGTTCCCATTTTGCCAGAAATCACAGACCTATGCTGCTTCTTGTCCAGTGTCTGAAAATGGTATTTCATATTTTTTTCAATTATAAATTTAAACACGATAGGAGAGACGATCTCACATTAGTTACTCATCATGGCTTATAGTTAAATCATTTTAGAAAAGTTTTGTAATGTCTATCAAAAGCTACAAAAATATGCCTCTCTTCCAACTCTAAAAATATTATTTCTAAGAATGCATCTTAATTAAATAATCCAAATATAGAATGTACATGTCCCAAAACATTATAATAACAAACAAAAATTAGGAGCAACCCAAATAATTAAAATCTAAGAGTAGTTACGTAAATTGTGGTTATCTAGTTTAATGGAACAGTATATGGTCAATACAGATTATAGTTTTGCAAACTTTGAATCAACATAAGACATATTAATATAATATCAAATGTGAAGAGAAGTACTAAATTACTCTGCACTCTGATTATAGTTATAAAAATATCTACATGTAAAAAATTATCTCAAAGTGTCCACAAATTAAAGTCACTATGTTTAGGAGGGGGAATTTGAAGAATTTTCTCTCATCTAATTTCAAGTATATTATGAAGATGAACAATTTATTTTTCTATACCTCTCTAAATTACAAAAGATGATAAAAAATTAAATAAATAAATAAATAAATAAATAAATAAATAAATTACAAAAAGTGAGATGGGGTTTAGTGAGCATCTGGTTTCAACACTGAGGAGAATGTTGAAAAATCAGGGTTCCAATTTTCAGAAACAATGTCTGGTAAGTAAACAGAAAGGAAGAATTCCAAAATCTCATTAATCAGGACAAGTCACAGGGAGATTTGAGAATGGGTCTCTAAAGCTTAGGAGTCTTCGGGAAGGATCACTGTTAGACAGAGTCCAGGGGTGCTATTCAGTGTGAACTCATCAGAGACTAGTCCAACTTACCTGCAGAGCTGTTTTGTTATTGCGTTTATTTATTCACTTACTTCTTATTCAGAGTTCAAGGTGGGAAAGTAGGGAAAAGGGAAGCATCTGAAAAGGGAGTTATAAAGCTTACGGAATATGTGAAGAGAAGACTTAAAACCAGACGGGGCTGAGAGGAGGAAGTGGCCAGAGCCTCTGTGTGAGGTAATGCTGCAGAGAATCGTCACCATCTCAGAAGCGCCAGCAAGAGGGGCTCAGTCATACCCGATTCCAATAAAAACACTCACGTATCATGCCCAAGTATTGCTCTGTGATTTACTTCCTGTGTAAATACATGCGGTTTCACATTACCAGTTTCTCTAGCTTTTTAGTATGCTTTTGGAATTATTTGATCATTCCCTGCTGCTGTCTCCGAGAATGGCTCGGGAGACTACCGCTTATATGGTGATGGGCATCGCTGCACGGTTCCAGGAAGAAAAGAGATCGTAGAGAAAGCAGCTGTGTGATCAATGCAGGGGATCAGCATTAAATGCTAAATCGAATCTTCTCAAGCATAACTTAAAGAGCTTTGCCGTTTAGAGAGCAATACAGACCGTGGAGAAAAGTGCGTAAGTTGGTACTTAATTGTGGGTCTAACCAAATGTTGCTGAAGCGAACTAGCCCATAGGAAATACCTGAGAGGTGATTCATGGTCTAAGTATTAGGATTTGTTCAATTCAGAATTATGGGTCAAGATTTTCCTGCAGTTGTGCTGGGGGGATCCAGGGGTTGGCTCAGTTAACTAAAATGGCAAAGCTGTTTAAGTTATTTATGCCAGACTTTATTCCCCATATTTCCCATTTGTATTCTTGATTTGTATTTTTATCAGAATACACCAACCCAGTACCCCATTCCCTTTAAAATTTCTGTTTGTAGGATAATTCTTTTGTTTATGTTTTGAAAATATTTAATTGTGATAAAATACACATAAAGTGCCACCTTAGCCATATTTAAGTGCACAGGTCAGAAGTGTTAAGTCCATTCAAGCTCTTGTGCCGTGACTATCCTGAAGTCTTTTCATCTTGTAAGGCTGAAACTCTGTATCCATTAAAAACAACTCAGTAGGATAATTCTTATTAATTAATGTCCAATAAGAAACTTATACATAATGACAAGTAGATGATGACTTGCATTTAAAAATTAATTCAAAATATTTTAAAGTATACCATCTTTATTCATAATAGAAAAACTGGAAAATACAGGCAAGCAAAAGAAAAAAATCCATACTTTGGTAGTAAATGTTAACATCTGCATATTTGGACACTTGCTCTAAGCAAGAAAGCTTCTGTGCTTTTATTTTTTAATAATATGTCCTGAACGTCCCTCCCGTCAGGAAATGAGATTTCCATCATTTCACTGTGTGCACTGGTGCCAGGGATGGGTGAGGCACACTGTACACAGCCAGCGCCAATAAGCTGCCTCGCTTCTACCTTCTGTCGTGGACAATCCGATGCATGGCTTTCTAACACGTCTCCCGAAGTGACAGTAAAACCTGATCTCTAAAAAAGGAATCTGCAACGCTAAGACGTCAGTTACAGCACAGGTGGCAGAGAGGCTAAGATTCAGGGAGTGTTTTTCCAGCAATGTCACACCCCCTGCCCACTTGCCTTTGGAAGCCAGGTCCCCACAGGCCTGGCTGTCTTTTGTGGGCCATTCGGAGCCTTGGCGATGGTCCACAGAGTGGGAACTGGCCTGTTAGCAGGTTCCTTCACGTCAGCATCGCCGCCCCTGTTAACCCTGCTCTGCTGGTTGCCCTTCTCACATGCTGCCTCCACGCACATGGCTATACTGACACTTCTGCACCAGGAGAGGAACTGCTTCCTCTGAAATATTGCCGCACAGGTTTAGAGCTGCTTAGGAGCAGCTTCCAGAAATGCATCAAAAGCCAGCCTCTTGCCTTCTTTCCCTGATCTGCTCTGGAGAGGCTTTGTGCAGACTCACGGGACATAAAGCAAAAACTAAGGAAGGAGCAGAAAGCCATGATCTACTTGGCACAGGCTTTCAAGAAACTGGGTTCCCACCTTCCAGGGAGACAGAAATGAAACGAGACGGGTGGACGTGTGGGGAGGGGGTGTCCTAAAGCAGAGAAGTTTCTTCCAGAAGCAAGGTCCCTTTCTCTTGAGCTGCCTATCCTGGAAGGGACGGACCAGCCCACCGTCACCCCCACGCTGGGCCAGTGTCAGCAAGTTTGTGAGCACAGGTTCCTGTTAACCCGTGATCTGTCCAAGGTGCTACTGGGGAAAGACTTAAATCAAGATCCTCGCATTGTAGATCTTGTCCAGCACCCTCAGCTACAAAGCCAGGATCCCAGCCCCCACCTTGCAGAGCCGCTAAAGGGGTGTACCCATAATAATAACCGATATTAACTGAGGGTCACGGTGTGCCCGGCACTGTGTCGTGGACTTCACATACATAACCTCGTTAGAACTCACTGCGGCCCTGCGTGCTGCCGGTTCTGTGTTCAAGCCCTGAACAAAAGAGAAAACCAAGTCAAGAAGGGCTACTGACCGACTGCAAGTCACACAGTGGGTAAGAGTCACGTGGGGGGTAAGAGTCACATGGCCGGTAAGCTGGGATTTCACTCGACCCCCAAGTCTTGCACTTGACCGTCCCACTCGGTGAGACAGGGCCCCCATGCAGGGGGCCGACACACTCGGCTCCTCTTCCAGTGAGTTCGCCGTTCACCTCCAGCATGGGCCTCTGACATCGGGGCCGTGCTGCGGATGGGCTGCCGGTGGAGGTGCTGGGAGACGGGCCAGCAGCAGAAGGAAGGCTCCTGGGACCCCTGCACTCTGCTCTTGTGTCCTGAGGGCTCCCCTTCCACAGATGGCTTCAATTTGAAAACCCAGCCTCCCTGTGCCTGAATTTCCCTATAGACGAGGGCCCTCTCCTGGCACGTCTCACAATCCACTAAAATGATCCAAACTTGTCTTCTTCTACACCGGGGCACGCACCCACACCCCCTGTGGGGTCCCAGCGTCAGACAGGAACTGGCCGCCAACTGTGAATGTCATTTTAAATTTCCCAGCAGCCCCATTTAAAAAATAAACAGAAGTGAATGAAATTGATCATAATAATCTATTTTATTTTACCTGATAGATGATCTTTTCAAGATGTAATCACACGGAATTACTAATGACGACTTCACAGTACACCGAGGGGCACCTCCGTTTGCACGAGGCACACAGCAAAAGCCCAGGGTCATCCGTGGCTCGAGGCTGCTGCACCGGGGAGGGCAAGGCCTAGGCTTTTGTTCAGGCTCATTCCTCAGGTGCTGATTGAAATCCCAGTGCTGGCCCCAGGGGTGCTTTGCAGAAGGAGCCTTCTCTAAGGCCCTCCGCCCCTGCCCCTGCAGGGAGTGCCCTGTGCCCCTTCCTGCCCTCACTGCCCTGCAGCGGGTTCCCGGGTCCATCTTGCTGAAGGACCCCCACAGCCCACGTCTCTCCTCTCCACACTCTGCTGCCTTTGCCCACACGACACCACGGTTCCCCAGTATTCTTTTCTCTCCTCTGACCACTTCTCCTTAGTGCCCTGTGGGCTCTTCTGTCCTTCTGCCAGCCCCAGACATTTCCTTAGGGTCCTGCCCACGCCCGCACCCCACCCGCTCTCCCCGCTCCTAGTCTCCACTCGGACATTTTATCGATTCCTTGGGTTTCGGTTGTGATCAATAGGCTGAGTCCTCCCCATCTGCATCTGCAGCCCAGACTTCCCCCTTTAGGTGCAGGTCAGAAAATACAATCGCACACCTGACCTCTTGGAATCACCAATCCAACCCCGACACACACTCGTGTGTGTGCACACACGGCAGGCCCACTCCTCCACTGGACTCTCCCCCCTTGATAAATGCACACACGCTCATCCTGGTCTCCATCCGGAATCCTAAAGTCACCCCCTGCGTCCTCCCACTCTCTCACCTCCTTGTCCCGTCTACCTGCCGTTCACGGAAGCTCTCACTCCAGAATCCGTCTCGAATCCAGCCTCTCCGCCCATCTCCTGGAGCCATCTTGGTCCAAGCCAATAACATTTCCCACGTGGGCTTTTCTCTGCTGACTGCCCTCTCTGTTTCAAGCACACAGTCCTTCCCCTGGCCCTCATAGTCCGACCCCCGAGGCCTCTCTCCAACCTCATCTCCCACGCTTCTCTCTCCAAACACTGCAAGCCTGCAGACCTTCTGTTATTAAAGGGAACCCTTCGTTGTAGCGTAATGCATGACGAACAGGATTCCTCTTCATTTCAAAATGGTGGAGATTCATTCTTCCTGCAAAATCAATGTGCCCAGTCCTCAGATTTGTCAATAGAGGCCCGGGCAGCCTCAGATTTGTTTGTAAGTGCTCCTGGGGGAGTCACTGAGGGTAGATATAAAATGGTGGAAGAGGTCTTTAATGCATTTCCAGTATTTTAGGCTAGACTACGATCCATCCTGCTCCCCAGAGAGAATGGTCTAAATATTTTGTTTTGCAAATCTCTACAGAAGGATACTCCACAGCTACTTTGAATATCTCTTTACCTGTCATCCAGGAAGTTCTTTCTAATTCCTAAATCAAGTCCCAGGGGCCCCATCCCTCCCGAGCCGCCACGCCCCAGCCCAGCTGCTGCAGGTGGGCCCTGGAGCCCACACTCATGCCAGGAAGAGCCAGGGCAGCTGGACCATGGGGGTGGTGGGGAATCAGAAGGCGTCTTCATCTGCCCCCTCCTGGGCTCAACAGCTGGATGAGAGGGTGTCAGGGGCTGAGACTTTTGAGGACGGGCCATCTCCCTGCATCGGTCCACTGGGCATGGAAGACTTTCGATGTCTCCAACTCTCTCCCCAGTGCAGGTGTCTCCTGCAGTGACCACCCCCTTGACCTCTTTGTCTTTGACATCGATGGGCAGCCGTCAGGATCTTAGCCTCCACGTCTATTCCCCAAAGAGAGAATAACGGGAGAATAGACATGCACGTGTGTGTCTGCCCAGGGGAGGTGGGACACATACATCCATATTAATAGACTTAATTTAAATACTGCCCTTTCTTTTGTGCGTAAAAATAATCGGCAAATTCATTTTAATTTGCAAGTTTTTTTTTTTTCCAAAATGAATAAAATGTTCGTGAACTTTCTGTGCCTGGCACATCGTAGAGGCTCGATAGATACTACTGGATGAACAAATGTTATAACATAAGTGATTTCTTCCTTC
>NW_007728574.1:154296-156371 GCF_000696425.1 Galeopterus variegatus
GCATGAATGAGCCCCATCCTCCTGGGGAAAATTGAGCAAAATTGATTAATTTCACTCAAAGATTTTTGGGGGGGGAGATGATGTTAATTTTGTGCAGTAAAAACATTTCAAAGACACAAAAGGTGCCGCTTCAGGCAACCGCTAAGGTTTTGAGGGTTGGGGGTGAGGACTGGGCTTGAAGGGCAGACATTGGATTTTGAGTTTTCGTTTCTTTCAAGTTCGAGACTTGAGATGATAGTGGATAGAAGTATAGACCTACTCGGAAAACATTTCGGAAAATAGGAACTATTTAAGAAGAGGAGACACGAGAAATGACTGTAGGACACCAGGGTAAACATTTGATTCCTAAGAAGATTCAGAAAGGTCAAAAAATGCACCGTGCTCTGCTCTATTTTCCCAATCCAGCCCCAAATCTGTGTCGGGAAATACCAGAGATGGAATCCCTAAAGGGGGACTTGTGTTTTGTATCCATAAACCAGCACCCCTCTTCCCCACCGTGTCACCTCCCCAGAGGTGACAGCAGAGGCCACCTCCACCGGCTCAGCTGGGTTTCCATCCTGCCCTCCGTAAAACAGGCTTATTCTTCCTGGGACTGATGTTGTATGATTATAAATTTCCATTAATCCACAAAGTCAGTTGGAGTTTTCTATTTCCCCACTCCAGGGTAGGGTCGTCACGCTGAAGACAGAATTTAGACCATTTTGATGTTCTATGGCTAGCACTGTTTTTCAAAAGATGACAATTGCCCAGACATGTATCGGTTTCCAGCTGTTACCTTCCAGTCCCTTTGACAGGCCACACTGCATTAAAAATTCAAGTTCAGCAAAGGCAGCATCACGGCATTGTTTAGTGTCCCTATTGTAAAGAGGATAAAATAGAAAATTCGAGCTGAGAGTAATATTTCAGTTTTGATATCAGCCACTCTGCACCTGTGGTTTTTACCTCCCACGTCCCTCCCTTCTTTCCTCCCGAGGAAGTTTTTTCTTAAAGATTTTCCAGCAGGCAGGTTTATTACTCGTCAGGACGTGGGGATTATCTGTTGGACAGTTTTGCTATTTTTTTTCTTCTGATACCAGAAACTAAAAAGAGCAGATCATTTGGCTTTAAGGGACGTTTGCTACGTTGCAATCACGTCCACACTGTGCACACAGTCTGCAGTGACACACGGAATTCCTGTCACTAATTGAAAGACTCTTTTTTCATGGAGCTAATGTAGAAATATCAGATGGCTCTGGATGCCTTTTGAGGCTATTTTTCACCAGATGCTTTTTGGATGTGGGAGGATTAGGGGGATTCTCTCGCCCAGTAAACTGTTATTTCCAAAGAATATTTCTGATGCGCATTGCCATGACATTCTGTCACGTTTTAGTTTTAATACAAAGGGCATTCTGAAGGGTGCACCTGTCACTTGAAGACAGATAAAACTGTAATGCCAGGAACAATTTGACCCCTTTGTCATTATTTTTCAATTGCCTGTTCCTTCATGTTTTTCTCCATTCATCCATTTTATTCTGTTTTCCAATTCTCTTTATATTTTTCTCTTCCTTCTTTTAAAAATACCTCTGTCTTAGCCTTAGACCGCCAGTGAGAACCTAGCATTGCTTGATTTCCCAGAGAGTAGGATCTGAAGTGACAGCACAGTGCTACACGTTCCTAATCACCTTTATTTCCACTGTAGGACATTGTGTGGTGGTGGCCACGTGAGGGTCTACCAGTTGCTACGTCTGGATGTGAAATAATTGTAGCAAGATCCGAGTTAAAACGCTAAAGGCAGCCAAAGCACAGCTTTGTAAAGCACATAATATTTAGACAAGTTTAAGAAAAACATCTACCCATGAGAAGAACAAACTTTTAAAAAATCCTATGAGAACTCTAATTACCACGGATTCTTACTTTGTATTCCAGCAGGTTCTCAAAGGACTTTTATTTCTCAACATTTTATTCCTAAGTCATAATTATTACTGAAAGAAAACTCAAGTAAATTAAACTATTCCAATTTAGCATGTTAGCTATATTTTTTCTTAAAATATTACACATTTTGGGATTTTTGTTGTAAGTTTGCTGCTTTGCCATCC
>NW_007728574.1:157158-159310 GCF_000696425.1 Galeopterus variegatus
TTATTACTGAAAGAAAACTCAAGTAAATTAAACTATTCCATTTTTTTTTTTTTACAATTTAGCATGTTAGCTATTTTTTTTCTTAAAATATTACACATTTTGGGATTTTTGTTGTAAGTTTGCTGCTTTGCCATCCCTTCCCTCAAACAGCGAGATCTTGATCCAGAGAAATCAAAGAGTTAAAGGTAAGCCCAATAAAATTTTGTTTTAATAAAATTCCAAGAAAAAGCATATGAAATATCTTAACGACAGGTGTCAATTCAGCAAATATTTATTGAGGATCTACCACATTGCCCGTGGGTACAGAGGTGAGATGGACTCAGTGTCCACCATGAGAAGTTCTCAGTCCAGGGAGTTGTTATGGGCTCAAAATGTCCTGCCCCAAAATTCATGTTGAAGTCCTAACCTCCAGTACCTCAGAAAGTGACTGTACTTGGAGATAGTTCTTTAAGGAGGTAATTAAGGTAAAAATGAGGTTATTAGCATGGGCCCTAATCCAGTACGAGTGGTGTCCTTAGAAGAGGATGAGATGACGACACAGACACACACAGAGGGACGACCACGTGAGGACACAGGGAGAAGACGCCGTTTGCAAACCAAGGAGAGAGGCCTCAGGAGGAACCAGCCCTGCCTCACCTTGAGCTGAGACTTGCAGCCTCCTGAGCACTGAGATGATACATTTCTATTGTTTAAGCCACCCAGTTTGTGGTACTTTGTTACTAAAGTCATAGGAAACTAACACAGGTTCCCTAGGAGATAAGGCTACCCCTGCCTGGCCACATTAAAATCGTGACTGTCTCAGTAGAACCGGGTCTGTCTTTTTTACCTGTTTCTAACACTGATGGAGATCGTGGATGAATCATACTGAAGAAACTGGGGAGTGTCATTCTGATACCTCAATGAGCTCTCAAATACTTCGCAGAGAAATTCCTACAGAAGAGGAAAGTTCCTGAGTGTTAAGAGACAATACAAACCGTTGCATGAGCTTTTCCAAGTAGCCTGGTGTGTGCAAACGTTTATCTAGGTCGTCCACGTCGAAGTGGAACTGCAGGGTTGAAGGAGATTCACTTTTCAATTTCACTAGATATTGCCGAATTATTCTCCAAAGTGGGTTTGTACCAATTTACAGATGCACCTGCGTGAGAATTCTATTTTCTGCATCCTCATTGGCATGCAGGCTTTCTTGTCTGTGAAATATTTGTTCTGCCCTTTTCCTTCTTAGGTTTGCTCATGTCTTATTAAACACACACACACGTGCATGCATATATACGTACACCTCTATATCTTAAATTAATTATGTGTATATCATAAATACTGTACTTGTGCATTTTGTACATTTGAAATTTTATGTGTACAACGTAAATTATATGTGCGTGTATTCATATCTCTGTCTGTTTCTATCTTAAATACTAATCCTTTGGCAGTTGTATGATTCACAATACCTTATAAGAGGTTTTGGCTTATCTTTTTGCTTTAGTTATGATGCTTTTAAATAGAAATACACTTAAAATTTTAAAGTGATCAAATATCTTAACGTTTTCCATTTTGTCTTAAGAAACACTTCCACACACTGAAATGACAAAAATGTTCTGCTATATTTTCTTCAAAAGATTAATGGTATATGTCTCATATTTAGTCTTTCATACTAAAGGGTACTTTAAAAAGGTCATGGAAAAATGGAATCAAAAGATAATACTAATGTTTCCCTACAAGACCCTTGTATATTTAGAATTTCATGATGTGAGATAGGAAATCTACATTTATTTTAGTCCAAGTGGATGACTAATTGTCACAGCATCTTTATTGAAAAATTTATTCTTCACCTATAAATTATAATGCTAGCCTTATTCTATATCAAGTTTCAATGTATGTTTAGGTCAGTTTCTGAGATCCCTACTGAGTAACATTCGACTATTCGTATTTAACAATATCACTGGACTCATATTACTCTGGATAAATTGTCTAATATTCCTCTTGAAATGCTGACATGTTAGCTTAACAAGGAAAATATTTTTCTCTTTCTCTCTGATTCTTGTTTCCTATTTTTTTCCAACTGTACAGTCAGGACCTCCAGGGACAGTGCTGAATAGAATAGTGTTCTCTCAGCCTCACCATTGTGTATATTTTTACAGGTTTTTTTTTTTTCTTTTTT
>NW_007728574.1:159696-163617 GCF_000696425.1 Galeopterus variegatus
TCTTTTTTACTGACCGGCAACGGGATCGCAACCCTCGGTGTTGCGCCCGCACCTCACTCAGCCAGTGAGCGGGAAGGAACTGGTCTCCACATGGGATCCAAACCCTCGGCGGGAGTGCCGCCGCACTCCCAAGCCACACACTCTCCAGTGCGCCACCGGGCCAGTCCATATTTTTACAGGTTTTTGATGGATTTAACTTACCATGGTAAGACAGGTCTCTTCTACTCTGCAAAGCATTTTTTATACTGAATGAGTTTTGAATTTTATGTAACATTTGCCCTGCATGCTCGAGATGATTATATTGTTTTTCTCCTTTAATTTAGTCTTGTTCACTACTTAATCTTCCATGCCTATTAACATGGCTGTCACATGGTAGCAACTCAGTAAGTATCAGTTGCATAAATGCATAGAACACTTGCCAACCTGTTCTTTCATGGTTGGCAGTGGGGAAAAAATGCCCTTGTAGACATATGCAGGTGGACTGTGCTGTTCATTTCCAGCCTGAGATGAATTTCCCTCTTCTGATCGCCCACCTGTTACCTCTTTCAGCGTCCTGATGGCCTCAGGGAGGACAGTGTACCTCCTCTGATATTGTTCCCAAGTAGCTGAACCCAGAGGAGGGACGGCAAACTGCCCTTCAAGTTAGCACTTAGTGCCAGCACAGCTACAAATATGAGCGTGTTTAAAACTCTACCGCATACCCTATAAGGGAACCACAGTCTAACAAGTGACCCGCAGTAGGTGCCTCCTCCTGGAATCTCCCTGTGATGGGGACCCTCTCGGAAGCTGGGGCTGGGCTCCTGCAGAACAGCTGCTTTCTGAAGTTGTTTGCAGTGTGCTGTGCACATCTCCACATTTCCAATGCCCGTATCCTGTGCCACGGGAGGCTCAAAGGACCTTTCCCTACTACTCATGATATGCTGAAAAGCACATCATGTTTGCGCCATATCGTTCTATTGTTTGCTGCCATTGTTTTCCTGTGGTTCTTTAAGCCAGTCTGATGCCGTCCAGGGTCTTTTCGCAGACGTCAGCTTTATTCTCATTTCCCTGTGAGTGCAGATCTGTCTTATCACCCCCGTCCCGAGGCGTTTATAATCTTATCTTTATCCTCCGTGTCCTTGAACTTCGTGATGATGTTTCATGTTTCCAGATGCGGGTCTTTTTCATTTACAGGACTCTGCTTAGGGACTTTTCTTGATAAGTATTTGTTTTCTTGATTATCTCTTTCTGGAACTTTTAATAGTGGGGTGTTAGGCTATCTCCACATCTCAATCTTTTTTCTCATTTGTCCCATCTTTTGTTAATTTGCATCTCCATTACGGGAGATCACTTTGACTTCACCTTCCAACACTTGCACTCAACTTTTCTTATTTTACCAATTATTTCGGTTAAATTTAAGACTTCCTTCTCATCCTCTGATTGCATATTTCCCTCTCATTTACGGATACAGTCATTTATTGAATCCTTGGGACTTACATTTACTTTAGTTATTTTCTGTTCCTTCCATTAACCCATTTCTCCCAAAGTCATTTTTCTGCCCCTTGTTTGGCTGTTTTGATCCTCTTAGGGTCTTGGCTTTTCTTCAGTATCTTGTGATCCTTAGTCGTCTGGCATTCTGTCCTTCTGAAGAATGAAGCAAGAGAAACGTGGCAGGCCCGTGCATGATGCTGTGTCCTCGGGAGCCCACGTGCCCGTGTGCCGGGGGCTTTTCCTGTGGGCACCAGCACTCCCAGGCCAGGCCCCTCCTGCACCAGCCTCAGCAAGAGGTGAACGCCATGACTTCTACCTTTTTCCCTCCCCTAGGCTGAGTCCTCCTAGAAGCAGGCTCTGGGCCAGGCTCTGTGGCATTGCAAGAGCTTTACTAAGGAAGTTATCCTGGGAGAAGCCTGGCAGGGGGTGGGGACACAGGACAGGGAGGAGGAAGAGGCCAGGCACAGGTGGGCTTCCAGGTGAAGAAGCCCTGGGCCCACCTGAGCCCTTGGGGGGATCCAGAGGGCAAATGACACCTCATGGTTTGCTCCTCACCAGGGCAAGGGAGCCACGCGACAAGGTCTGTGGGCTGCCCTGGGGGAGGAGAGGAGATGCAAACTCCAGGCACTTCTAGGCTGCTCCAGTGCCCGAGGGCACCGCCTGCAGCAGCAGAGCTGGCAGGAGCGAGGGCTGGGGGCTGTGGCTGCAGATGGGATCCGAGCGGACCTGGGCAGAGATAGCTGGAGGGTGTGGGTGCCAGGGCCCTGTGTGCAGGACTTCCTGTTTGGGGTGATGCTTTCCTCAAGCTCTCTGAGCTTCTACTTTGTTGTGTACGGTTCAGGGTCAAGGGCGACAGTGTAAGGGCCAGTTTATCTGCATAACACAGAGAGACTAGGAACGATCTGAGTGACGGCTTCAGCTTCCACTTTGGGGAGAGTCCCCAGGGGGCCGGGCCCTGGGACACACAGGTCAGCAGACTCCAGGTCACCGGGGGACAAAGGAAGAGGCTCTGTGGGGAGAGGGGGTGCCTCACTGTTTTGCTGCTAAAAAGGCACCAAACAAGGATGCTCACAGCAGCTTTATTCAGAGTCGCCAGACTGAGGGGCCACCAGGATGTCCTTCAGTAGGTGAAGGAATACATAAACTGTGGTACATACATCTAGACAAGGAAATATTATCCAGCAATAAAAAGGAATGAGCCATCGAGCCACAAAAAGGCATGGAGGAACCTTTGATGCATAGTACTTACTGAAAGACGCCCGTCTGGAAAGGCTGCGTCCCGTTCCGTGTGATTCTAAGCACGTGACATTCTGGAAAAGGCAAAGAGGTACAGAGACGGTAAGAAGATCAGTGGTCTCTAGGGCTTGGGCGTTTTGGGGGGATGAACAGGAGGAGCACAGAGGATTTCTAGGGCAGTGAACCTACTGTGTGAGATACTATGATGGTGGACACATGTCATTATACATGTGTCAAAACCCATGGAATGCACAGCACCACGTACCACTAATGGAAACTAGGGACTCTGGATGCAATGGCACAAGGTTCACCAGTTCCAGCAGACGCACCTGTCTGGTGGGTGCTGACGGTGGGAGAGGCCGTGGGTATGTTGAGCAGGGGAAGTGGCAAGTCTCTGGATCTTCTGCTCAATTTTGCTGTGAACCCAAAATTGCTCTAAAAAATAGCCTATTTTAAAAAATCAGTAAAAGGAGCTGAATGGAGGAGAGGAGAGATGGGGAAAGGGGAGTTTGAAGATGGAGGGAGACAGACTGGATAAGGGGGAGCATCCGCCCGGTGACAGGGTGGCCCGTGGCACTGAGATGTAAACCAGTCTTCCTCCCAAAGCCCAGGTGCTCAGCTGGCCACCTGGCCACCCCGGGCATGTCGGAGAGAAGGCTTGCTTGTGGAAACCGTGCAGGAGTCTGGATTCCAGCTCAGAGGGGAAAAGATGCCTACGGGGCACCGAGCTGGGAAACAGAGTCCAGCGTTGTCAAGGGAGTGAAAGCCACTGCAGAAGCTGAAAAACACCCGAGAGGGCTCTGGGAGATTTGACCAGCGTTGGTCAGCTCTTCAGGGGACACTGAGAGCCCCTCGCTGGCTTGTGTGTTGTGGATCTAAGAAAACACTGTGGACTGTAAGGGGCCATGCAGGTGGAGAGTGAAGCCTCAGGAAGTTTACAGCGTGACCATGATTGTCACAGTGCAATCCCTGCCACCCTTCATTCCATGCCTTGCAGGAGGGACAAAGGCGCCCATCCTCCCTTCCACATTCTCCCAAAGTCAAGGAAACGGGGTTGAGAGGGGCTCAGACCAATTCAGCCCCTAGCAGAGATGCCTACTGCCTCCCTGGAGAAGCCGGGCAGGTCACCTGGCAGCCCTCTCAGTGGTATAGTTCCCTGTAGAATTTGCATCACCACAGCTGGAAAAGGGCAAAAAAAAAAAAAAAAAAAAAAAA
>NW_007728574.1:164099-165987 GCF_000696425.1 Galeopterus variegatus
AAAAAAAAAAAAAAAAAAAAAAAAGCCAAGGAGGAAATATCTCACTTTTTGTGGTCCAATCCCTTATAAAGGAGAAATGGGTTGACTGTCAGATAAGTATAATAATTCCAAGAAAAATAGTTTTAAAATACATTTTGTATTGCAGAGTTGGAACATTTTTGACTTGCAGATGAAGATGACATCTGAATGTCCCACACAGAGCAGGTCGTATAATTCCTTCTACCTCCACTTCACAACGCTGCTTGGTTGACACCTGACAGGTGAGATGGAGAGGGTCACTAAGAAGTGGGCAGAAAAGGTTTTGGAAAGAGCACTGGAGGTGCACAGACGTGGGTTAGATCCTGTCCCCACTTACTAACCCTGGGACCTCGAGCAAGTTAGGCAGCATCTGTCACTTCAGTGTGAGTGCAGCTCGGCGTGAACCAGACAGCGGAATGATAAAACCTACTTGTGGAACTCTTGAGAGAATAACACGCTGCTTAGGATGGACTACACGGTAGTGAGCCTCTCCGTAATGGAGAGACATCAGTTACTCTACTTATGGTCTTAGTACTGTTTCGGCAGGGACAGTCCCAAACGGGACTTCAGCCTCTTTCCTGAGACCCTCTAATGAAGGCTCCACTGTAGAAGAGGACTTGTCCCGTTCCTATGTCTCTAAATATGTCTTATGGTCTTATAGATCTCATGGTCTACGGCTCTAAAGCCAAGTGCATCTTAACAGTGATGGTTACGTATGTGCTTACATCCTCTGACTTCTGATTTCTCTCGCTTACCGGTTTCTTGACTTGGTATTTTGCCAAGATGCATCTACAATTATTTCAAGCAGAGCTGTAACTAAACTGGGACCCAACGGGAAACGCAGGCGTCGGAGTACAGAGCTGCAGCGTGGAGACCAGTCACTGGCAGCTTTCCATCTGCGCGTGACTGCACAGGTCAGGTGCATTCTTTTAGTGAGCTGCCTAATTCAAAGAGCTCTTCTCTAAACTACCAGGATGTAGCAACATTTTCGTGGTAAATCTAGGATACCGAGAAAAGGGCTTTATTAAGTATTTATTACGTATTTATGTGTATGTTGAATAGATATAGTAAGTAAGGGGGACCCAAAACTGTATGAAGAACCCTCATGAAAGTCCACCCTCGTGAGACTTAGGAAGCAATAAAGAGGATTTGACTAAATGCATGGAAAAAATCGTCAGATATTGTGTGGTCCTATCTAATCAAGTTCTAATTAGCTTTGGTAGCATTTACCACAATTGTTCGAGACCCTCTCTCATTACCAGCTCTAGATAATTTCATCTCAGCTAGTGTTCATGTACCAAGCATCATACACATTTCTTTGAGGCAAACAGAAAAATCCCAAGACATGCTTCCTGAAATCAGGAAGTTAATCCTGCCTTTGGGGCTACAGAATTTATATTTATGAAATAGGTAAATAAGCTGTTTGAGATCCAGCATTCGGTTTGGAGAGGGAAGCAAAAGACATCTGGGGTTCTGTTGCTACAAGAATGGTGTACATGTTTAGTGAAGGGTATTTTATGACAAGTGGTGACAACTGTCATAGCTTCACTTTATTTTAGCTAACATCTTAAATAACAATAAAATGGGAACCAAACTTTACTGAGATCTTTCTGGGTTCTCGACTGCTGCAGAGACCCCCCCCCCTTGCTAATTTGACAAATGTGGGTAGGTGGGGTGACCTTTAAATAGCCAGGCAGAAAAGGGTTGGGCTCACAGTTCTGGAGGCTGGGAAGTCCAAGGGCATGGTGCTGGCCTCTGGCGAGGGTCACGAGATGGTCAGTAAGTACAAGAGACAGAGAGAAGGAATGGGGGCCGGCCCGGTGGCGCACTGGATAGTGCACCGCTTGGGAAGTGCGGCGGCGCTCCCGCC
>NW_007728574.1:166542-167685 GCF_000696425.1 Galeopterus variegatus
CCCCTGCTGGACACGGAAAAAAAAAAAAAAAAAAAAAAAAAAAAAAAAAAAAAAAAGAGAGAAGGAATGGGACCAAATGTATGCTTTTATCAGGAGCCCACCACACGATAACCGACCCGCTCCCACGATAATGGACTAATCCACTCACAAAGCAGGAACCCGCATGACGCTAATCACCTCTTAAAGGCCCCACCTCTTAATACTGTCACAGTGCAGTTAAATTTCAACATGAGTTTGGAGGGACTTTCAAAGCATAGCAACAGCAAACTTTAAAAATATCAATTGTGGGTCTGTGCGTGCATGTGTGTGTGTGTGTCTCAAGTGTTCTTTTGTTTTCTAAACATGAAATTGCAATGAGGTTCTCATATTGAAACTATCATCCCGCATCTCTCACTAGAAGTATTAGGAGATCTCTGGGAATAGTTCTAAGGTTAGACCCACTCTATTTCCTTTTCATGTTTTATAGACTCCAAATTCCAACACAGCCTCCTTTATCTGTGGTTAACATGGTTTACTGACTTCAGAAGAAAGCTTTTTCACTCAGTCTAGTCCTCTGGAATATGGCTCTTCTTTTAACCAGTCTATGGTGTATACTAGCAACTTTTCTTTCTTGGAGGAAGCATATAAGAGTCAAAATTAATTGGGATCCCAGTTTATTTAAGAGTTTAAAGCTCATCTGATCCCCCATCTCATCCCTCTGACTACCAAACCTTGTCCAACAACAAACAAGAAAACTGAACCTCAGAAAAGTGAACGAATTTGCCCAAAGTCACACTGACAGTGGAAGATTCCAGACTAAAGTCCAGGTGAGTCTGACCTTTAGATGTCCCAGGAGTCAAAATGTCCACATGCCACCTACCCAACTCCCCAGCACCCAAGGAAACATACATGCAGTGCAAAATCATAACACTAGCATGAAAAAGTACGACAAAATTTTGACTTTTCATATAGCATTCATTTACTGTTCTGTTTTTCAAAATTTCAAATATCAAACTCAGTACTCCTTGAGCAACGTTGCTTTGCAGATGGAGCACAGGGACTGCGAGCCCAGACCCGGTTCTGTGTCTTCTGTCCCTTATGCATTTCTTTTTTTTTTTTTTTCCTTTTTGTCTTTTTTCCGTGTCCGGCAACGGATCGCAACCC
>NW_007728574.1:168542-170198 GCF_000696425.1 Galeopterus variegatus
CTCCCAAGCGGCGCACTGTAGCAGTGCGCCACTGGGCCGGTCCCCCCTTATGCATTTCTGTCCCCGCTGTGACCCACCTCCTGCCTGACTCGTGCTCCACAAATGGCGTGCCCTTCCTGTCTCCTGGTCATGGCCTTGGGTCTGACTGCAGAGTATGTCCCATTGCAGAGTTTCTTCATGGCAATACTGCAGAGCAGGTGTCCTCGGGGCATCATCCCAGGCTCCAGATGATTGTTCTTACGGTCAAACGTTGGGGCCCCTACCTCTCACCGGACTCCTTGATGAGCAGAAATAGCCTCAGAACTCTACTTTTACTGGAAACGTTGTTTGTCCCACAGGTTCCATTAGGCTGTCCCCTTCTGTCCTCCTCTAAGGTATCTTTTTGGGGGGTGGAAGAGAGACAGGTGTCAAGGGGTGCATCGAGATGCTGCAGAGAAAGTGGCTTCCCTGAAGTACTGAATCTCTGCCTGCTGAAATAGAAATAGTGAACAAGAAAGAGGTACATAAAAGTTTCTACATGGCTCAGAATTTTGGACACCATTTTTCTTTCCTTCTGCTGGAGCACACCTGAAATGGGGACACTTTGATCCGGTCAGGCACCGAACATGAAGATGCTCTGTGGCTGCAAGAAAGGTTGGGCCACAGCTGGGAGAGGAAAGATAATCCATCTAAACCTGCCACGATGTTTAGCAACCCGGGAAAGAGCCGGCGAAAAGAAGCTTTACGTCCAGACTTCTGAGAGGATGTCGCCCTTTGAAGATCCTTTCAAGTACAAAGCACAGGGGCGCTCAGATGGTTCTGACACAGGCAGGGAAATAAATATCTACACACACATCAGCCAGAGCCATGTGTGGGAGGCGCCCAGCAGAGTGAGTTTTGCAGGACTTAAGCTCTTCTGTCCCCACCCCCAACCTCAAAGCACTGAAGCATAAAAATCCAAATGAATAAGCCCAGTCTAGCTGTGCGTGTGACTCCCAGGACACTCTTTTGTCAGCAGGGGACAAAAGAAACCCTGGGACAGCCCAGCGAACGTGCTTCAACTGTGATTTGCTCACCATCAACAGAGGCCCAGCCAAGGCTCAGCCCTTCTCTGCCCTTCACCTGAAGAGCAAGGGGCCACATACCTCCACCCAGAGCTGGGACCTGTGGCATTTGTCAAGCAATCAGCAGTAGCAGCAAGTATAATGGTTAAGAACTAGGCTCAGATCATGGCCGGGTCACTACCTGGATGATCTTGGGCAAGATGGGTGACTTCTCTTAAGCACAGTTTTGGCACATGTAAGATGGGGTTGGGGGAGCGCCCCCCGCCTGGCAGGATAGGTGTGCACGGGAGGTGACCTGCTGATGCACTGGGGCTGCAGCACACTCCACGAGAAGCATCTCATGCCCCTGCTCAGATGTTTGCTGGCATTACCTGCTTTCTTCCCTCCCGATCACACTGTATTGATTAAATCGGTTTCAACAGGATGACTTCCCAGCCTATCAACTTGGTCAAGTCAGTAGAAACAATCCGTCAAGCTGGTTGCTTGGCATTTAGTAGATGAAAATTGACTGTTCCTCCTTCACATTTCAGGGTATGCTGTCAGCTAGCCACAGTCTTCAGATGCATGATTTCTGCTGAGATCAGACAGAATCATTCCTAAGAAGCACTTTGTA
>NW_007728574.1:171087-174336 GCF_000696425.1 Galeopterus variegatus
GGCATATTTTCCTTGTAAGACATCGATCTGTCTGAGGTGTAGGAAAGGCCGTGCTCTGGGCTGGACTCTGGCTGCCTAATTTATGGTAAAATTGCTCTACGAAGGATGGTGAGATACAAAAGACTCTTTGGTTAAAAAGAGCCTGGCCCACCTGATAGAAGTTTAGGGCTAACTGTGGAGTATTTTCCAGCCATAGGATTCCATGAGTATTTATGCAAACTGGTGACCCTACAGGCTGAGCTCGAAAGGCCATGCATGTGTTGGATTGAAATGGGCTGGGCATGCACCTGCAGTGTAGCTCTGTGGCTGTAGGCAAGGGATTGTTCATTAAACCTTATTTCCACATCTGCTAAGTGAGGGTGATACCTACCATACATACAGAGTTATTTTTAAGTAGCTATCTGTGAAAATTAGTTCCGACTATCTCAGACTGCACTCTAATCCAGTTATGGTCATGACGATAAAAACAGGCATAGATGCTAAAATAAAATCATGAGATACTTTCATATGCAGGAAGGGACCCATTAAATATACTAGGTACACCAGAGAATGGAATGCAGCCGTCATTAGGGATGAGAATGGGGTTGTATCTGTACAGATAGACATGAAGAAAGTTTATAGTATATGAACTGAGAGAGAAGCAGCTACAGAACAGTGCATTTAGGATGTGCTTGATGAGGCTTTTCCCTCTGGAGGACCACTCACCCATGGCGGTAGCCTCGGCTCCCGTTTCGTTCCCCCACCTCCAGGCTCTCTCAACAGTCACGTGTAGGAAATTAACATACCAGCACCTAACTTTCCTGCTTAACATCAAACCAGGGGCTCCCACAGTGGTAAAGACTGAGCTGCCTCTGCAGCCTCTGCCTGGAACACCTTCCCTTTGTGTCAGCCTGTGACCTCATCCACCTTTCCAGCCTCAGGGGACAAATTCTCTCCGTGAAGTCGTCTCAGATGAATTCTTCCTTCACCTCCACCTCCTGCCTTTCGATGACGGTCGTCCGGAAGACTTAGGGACCCTTTTCTCAGAATCCGTCCACACCTCTCTCTAGAAAACCTCCGTGTCTTTCCCGTAATGGTTTTCAAGTTTGCTTCTCTCACTCGTCAGGAAATTTCTTTAAGGAATCTACTGCATCTGCGTTTTTGGTATTCCCAGCATTTAGTAAATGCTCAATAAATGTTTCTTTAATGAACAAATATATTGATGGGTGAGTGTTTTTTTTTTTTTTTTCCTTTTTGTCTTTTTTTCGTGACTGGCAACAGATTGCATCCCTCAGTGTCGCGCCCGTACCAGACCGGGACCAGCAACGGGATCGCAACCCTCGGTGTTGCACCCGCACCTCGCTCAGCCAGTGAGCGGGAACCGGTCTGTATGTGGGATCCGAACCCTCGGCGGGAGCGCCGCCGCGCTTCCCAACAGCGCACTGTAGCAGTGCGCCACCGGGCCGGCCCCGATGGGTGAGTGATTTTAATTGACTTCCAGAGCTGAGAAAAATTTTGGAGGTCATGTTTGCAGAAAAGGAGAATGACAAATGCTCAAAGGTGGGGACCTTCTCCCAAAAGATGACCATGTGGTAATTTATTCAGCAAATATTTATGGAGTCCCTGCTGGGTGCTGGCATTAGTTGGTTGCTGAGGATATAGCCGTGAACAAAACAGTTGAGAAAAGTCTCTGCCCTCACGCGGCTTACGTCTCAGAGGGGAGACATACGACACGCATCACTAATAAGTCACTTACGTGGGGGTTAGTGGTGGTGGCCTGGGCAGTGTGAGTGGTTAAGGGAAACCAGGAGGGCTGGGAGCAAAGCAGATACCATTTCCAGTGTTCAGGTAGGTCTCATGACAAAGTGACATTTGAGCAAAGATGTGAAGGAAGTGTGGGAGTGAGCCCTGCTGAGGGACCTGCCCACACCGAGTGCCACTGTGGAGGCCTGGGATGGGCGGCAGAGCGAGCAGGGGAAGCCCAGGGAGAGGTGCGGATGGAGATCAGAGATGGGAGGGCTGGGGGAGGGCAGGGGACCGGGTTAGGCTGGGCCTGGTGGATCCGGGCTTTTCCTCTGAGTGAAGTCAGGAGCCTTTGGAGTGCTCCAGGCGGCACCTGGCATGGCTTGCGTTATGCTTTAAAGTTATGCCTGGATAGCAGGGGGAGCGGAGAAGAGACAGGGAGCCTGCGGGAGGCTGTCATCGGTCATCCAGGCCAGAGCCGGCATGTCTAGATCAGGTGGCAGCAGGGTGGAGAGCAGGGCCGGAGTGCGCACATGTGTAAGCCCACGTGATGGTGGAGACCACAGATTTCCTGCCCCACCGGAGGTGGAGCACGAATGGAAGGACACTTCATGGGAACAATCTCCATTCTCCAAACTTCCTGAGAGCCAGCACGAGTCAGGGTCTCTGCAGTCCTCCCATGCCATCGTGCTATTCTGCAATGTTCCTTGGAGTGCCTCATACTTTAATTTGCAGGCTGGGGGACATCAGACCTCAATAAGCCATTTTGGCTTGGAGTCCGGAGTTGTGAGTGACATAGGATAAACTTCCCCAGGTGTAAAGTGGAGTGAGAAACTAATAACCACCATGTTTCTTTCAAGCCGTCCCACAAAAATGTGAGATGCATGGTGTTTTCCCCCCATTTCACAGATGAGAAAACTGAGGACGGTCAGGATTTAGTAATTTGCAAGGTCACCAAGTAGAGATCTGGACTAAGGTCTGTTGATTCTCAGCTCTGCCTTTCCTATGAGCCCAAACATCTTTCTGAGCCCTGGGGTGGGGATGAAGTGGATGTGGCAAATGAGATACTGTACCCTAAAGTCTATGGAAACAAGAGATGCTGTGGGTTGACTGTCCCCCTGAAACCCATTGAAGCTTTGCCCCCACTGTAACAGTGCTAAGAGGGTGGGAAGTCTGATGACGGCGTTTGAAAGGTGGGGCCTTGAAGAGGTGACTGGATTGTAGGACTGTACGCTTGTGAGTGAACTGATCCATTCATGGAGTCATGGACGTGGTTCTGAGGGATTTATAAGGACAGCGAGTGAGCAGGTCAGCTCTGTCTTGCTCAGGCCATTTTCTCTCGCCATGTGACACTCTGGGTTGCTGAAGACAGTCACCACCCAGAAAAAGACCCTCACCAGATGTGCTCTCTGGACTTTGGACTTCCCAGCCTCTGAAACTGTGAGCAATAAATTCTATTTCTTTATAAATTACCCAGTTTCAAGTATTATTAACAATCAGCAACAGAACCCGAATAAAGCAGGTGAT
>NW_007728574.1:175530-178539 GCF_000696425.1 Galeopterus variegatus
GATACGGCTCGGCCATTGCCCTGACACCACCGATGCAGCTTGAGGAAGGGGATCGGGGCCATGGCTGTGGTCTCTTGGCTCAGACGTCAATACCTTCCCCTTCCCTGCCCTGGGGAGGAGGCTAGTGCTCCTCACCGTCACTGGCAGCTGCGGTCCTAAAAAGGCGCCTCTGAGCAGGTGGTTGGCACAGCCCCTGCATCATCCTCAGCCACTAAGTGCTGGCCTTGGAACAGAGAACGCTGACTCTGGTCTCAGTGTCTCATGTTGGTGACAGACCCTGGAGGAATAGAGTGGGAGAAGGGGACAGCAGTGGGATGTTGGGGAGCCCTGGGAGACCCCCGCCTGGCTCCTCACCTCCCAGCCCTGAGTGATCTGTATTCCCCAGTCTGGTCTGTGAGAACAGTGGGTGAGAGAGCCAGGAACCGAGCAGCGGGGAAAAGGAAAGACTGGTCACCAGCTCCATGCCACGTGGCATCTGTGTACTCAGGGGGACCTAAGGTTTGGGTCCTGGGGCTTCAGGAGGGGCTGAGGTTCTGTCCCATGCTTTTCGTTGATACAAGCAACTTCACCTAGAGGGGTCACCTCAGATAAGTTCAGTTGTCAACAGAGAGGTGGAGAAGATGGAATAAATGTTAGCTCAATGTTTGTGCTACGAGGCCAGGCAGGAGGTGACTTTCATGGAGGCAGAAGAACTGGGGGTGCTTCCTTTTTGAATTTCCAGAAGATGATCAGCCCGGCAGGCCACACAGAAGGAAGACAGGCGCCTGCAGGAGCGCAGGGAGGTGAGGACAGAGAGTGGCCCTCAGTCCCAGGATGAAGGAGTGGAGTGACCAACGTCTTCGTGTCCCCAGGACTGGAGCATGAACCTTTCTTCTCCCAGGCAGAGCAGAGCCAGGAGCCTGTAAATGTTACGAAGCTGGGGCCTGGCTGAGGCCTCCAGTGTGCAGACACCGGAGCTCGGTAGCTGGGATTTGCAGTCGTGGAAGATCCTTCTCCAACAGTTTTCCTGCACGTTTGTTTTCTTCCAGGTTGAATTTGTTTCCTCCTACAATAGGAAAGAAATCCTTAAACCTCGCAGGCTGCGGGTTTGAGGCGTCCTCCGTTCCCAATTTTACTTACAGAGTCAGAGCCTGTTTATCCCGGTGGAAGCTTTAGATCTTCTGCTAATCCTAATTGTCGAAATGAAACTAGTAAACGGTAATGAGGCAGGAAGCTGTGGACGGGCTGTGACGTCCCAGGAGGGTATTACCCTCTCCGCCAAATATCTGGATCAACAGCCAGCCATTAGCCACAGTGTGATGTGATTATCCTGGAAGAGCCGCGGACAGATGGCTGAGATGTTTCTGTTTATACTGAAATCTTCCTCCCCTAAACTGTATATTTACTTGATATCAGGCTAAGCGTATTGAGATGAACAGCCTGTTCATCTTTTTTTTTTCTTTCTCTCTCTGGAACACTTTTATTATTTTTTTTAAAAATTCTTTTTGCCTTGAGTTTTTGTTTCAAGAATATACAGAGATAAAAGTCCAGAAAGTTAGCTTTTAAACCTGGCAGTAAACCCTATAAACCAACCCACATCAAGAGAGGGTTCATGAGAGCATTGTCAACCGTGACAAGATAATCTCAGAGCCAGGCTCTGCTCAAGTTCAAATTCAATGCAGATGGAGATTTTAAAAATAAAGTGGGCTGGGAAGAGGAATGATTTGAGTTGACCCAACTCCAAAGCTAGAGGCCTGATCTGGCCCAAATTTTAAAAATAGAGACCCGTCCAAGAATAGTAAAGAGTATCTCGCTGGGAAAGACTTTTTATCTTGTCTTCGTGAGAAAAAATGGAACATAAAGCTTCTCTTTACCTCTCCAGCCCCACGTTGGGAGCCCTGGGTCTTTATTATTCCATTTCCAACCCATGAGCAGATATAAGTGGCCGTGGATAGACTCAGCCAAGGAGTACCTGTGGGCAGGTGGAGACCAGGTGTGCTCAGGTGTGATGCAGGTGTGGATGGAAGGAGGGAAATTGCAACTGGAGGTACAGGGATGGGTTAGGAGCCTGTGAGCAGAATCCCTTCCAGACTCCTCATGGTTGTCTGGACAGCCCTGTCCTGCATGCTACAGCACGCGTCCTTGCCTGTGCACACGTGTCCCCTCTGACAAGCGTTGTCCTCTCTTCCGTGCAAGGTGGGACTAAGACACAAAACGCAGCTCAGTGAGGACCTTCTCTGGGATCTTCTCTCCTGGGTAGGTCAGCTACCATGCTTCTCCGTGTGCACTGTGCCTCGATCTCAGCCCCTGTGTCCTGGAGTGGTGTTCGTGTGGGCTCACTCTCTCGGAAACTTGCTGTGGGTCCTTGAAGAGCAGAGACCTTATCCTTATTAAAGCTGTGTCCTGTGTGATACCAAACTACACAGGCACACAGTGAGTGTTTACCGCATTTGGTTGAATTAGAGTTGAGTTGAACTGAGAATTAGATCCCCCTTTCAATGGCTTCTNAAAAAAAAGATTAAAGAGTTATCAATTGAAAGCATCTAATTCGTTCCTGTCTTGGCAACGGCACTAACTCCACTCTCAATAAACACAGCAGAGCAGGTGATGGGTTCAGGCTCAGGTGACAAGATGCCACAGGCAAGCATCCAGGTACGGCCCTGGTCTCCCCTGATGCCGTTCTGCTTTCTGTTATATCAGGTACAATGAGGTTAAGGGATGTCTTTACTGCTAGTGGCAGTAAGGGTTGAAGGTTAGAGAGGGCAAACGAGAAGATGGAAACAGAACTAAACTCACAGAAGACGTTCACCAGAGCGAAAGGCACATGGTTAATGCGTTTCCTGGTGTCAGATAATTATTCTTTTTTTTTTTTCCTTTTTGTCTTTTTTCGTGTCCGGCAACGGATCGCAACCCTCAGTGTCGCCCCCGCACTGGACCAGGACCGGCAACGGGATCGCAAACCTCGGTGATGCACCCTCACCTCGCTCAGCCAGTGAGCGGGAACCGGTCTGTATGTGGGATCCGAACCCT
>NW_007728574.1:179013-181534 GCF_000696425.1 Galeopterus variegatus
AACGGATCGCAACCCTCAGTGTCGCCCCCGCACTGGACCAGGACCGGCAACGGGATCGCAAACCTCGGTGATGCACCCTCACCTCGCTCAGCCAGTGAGCGGGAACCGGTCTGTATGTGGGATCCGAACCCTCGGCGGGAGCGCCGCCGTGCTCCCAAGCGGAGCACTGTAGCAGTGCGCCACCGGGCCGGCCCGTCAGATAATTATTCTGAGCCATGTTGACATAGGCTTGCTTCTGTCTCTGCCCACCCCAGACCACAGATCATGGAATCGCAGACATGGCGGACATCTGTTGTCAGATTCAACTACTATTAGAGTCGTCTGGTTACTCAAAATTATGAACTAGGGTCCCAAATGACAACATAAAAAATACAGATTTCCCAAACGTAATCAGATAATGCACGCATTGGCTGAAGAGATGATCTTAACATTAGCCAGCTAAATGTAAAATTATTGGTTTGTTTTTACAGATTGGATAAAAACACAAGTACAACTGATTTTACAAGAAGCACTTGAGAAAAGTGACATCTTTCTTTAAAAAAATAGTTTATGGAGGTGAAATTCTTATACAATGGACCATTTTAAAGCGAGCAATTCCACAGTTTTATACATTCACGGTGTTGTGTAACCACCTCCCCATCTGGTTGCAAACATTTCCCTCACTCCAAAGTAAAACCTGCTTTCTCCCGGCTCCCCATTCCCTAGCAACCACCGATCTGTACATCCCATGATTTCTTTATTCATCCCGGATGAACGTGTGGGCTGTTTCCACTTTTTGGCTGTGGTGAAGAGCACTGTTACTAACATGTGTACTTGTTTGAGTACCTGTGTTCGATTCTTTGGGGTGTACATCTGAACGTAGAGTACTGTGGCCACGTGGTGCTTCTATGTCTCCCTTTTGGAGGTGCCACCGAACTGTTTTCTGCATCTGCTGCCCTGTTTTCCATTCTCACCAGCAGTGTACCAGGCTTCGAATTTCTCAGTCTTCAAATTTCATCAGTGTTTTCATTTGATTTTAGCATTTCTGGTTGGTGAGAAGTGACACCTCATCTCAGCTTTGAGTTGCATTTTCTGATGACTAATGATTTGTGTGTGTGTATATATATTGACCACTGTATATCTTCTTTGGAGAATTGGTCATTTTTGCATCTTTTTTTTGGAGAAATGTCTGTGTAAGTCTATTTTTTAATTGCTTTATCTTTTTGCTGTTGATTTATATACTTTTTTTATGCATTCTGAATATTAACCCTCTATCCTGTATGTAATATGCAAATATTTTCTCCCATTCTCTATGATGTCTTGTCACTTTCTTGACAATGTCCATTGATGCATGGAGTTTTTTATTTTGATGAAGTTCATTTTTTTGGCAGCTTGTGCTTCGGTTGTCATACTTAAGAATCCATTGCCAAAGCCAAGGTTATGAAGACTCTACCCTACCTTTTCTTCTAAGGCTTTGTTGGTTTTAGCTCTTACATTTATTAGAACAATGATGCATTTAGAGTTAAGATTTGTATACAGTGTGAGATGGAATTTCAAATTCATTCTTTTGCATGTGGCTATGTGGCTGTCCAAGCACCATTTATTGAAGAACCAATTTTCCTGCATTGAATGTTTTTGACACCCTTGTTGAAAGCAGGTGGAGGCCAGGACTAAAACAGGGTCCCTCAGCAGAGACTGACATCTCCTCCCCCCGGTACTGGTGACAGGCACACACCAGGCACTGGGCCATTCTGGGGTCTGGCCCTGTTGATGTTCCTGGTTTTCTTCTCTCGGTGTTGGCTATTAGGGGACAGATTCTATACCTGAGACACAGAGAGACTGGACTCAGCTCCTGCAGCAATCTGCAGTGGTCCTCAGGGCACACCTTGGCTGATATTTGTTCTAAACTATACTATATTAGTAAGAATTTTGAGGTATTGTAAGGCCCACAGATCAGGCGATGACTGCCATTGAGTAGTTGGTTCGTCACAGAGCAGCCATTTTCCATGGCAATGTGGAAGTCCTGCCAGACAGGCATTATAAAGGTGCCCCACCCTGGGGGTAGGGAGCTTAATTGATTAACCCTGATTATGTTCATCGGAAAGAACTCGTGTGTCCATTTTTCTCCATGGTAACATCTAAAATGGGTATTGATGAGGTCTCCTTACCTGGGCTTATTTTAAAATAGTGTGTATTAATAATAATAATAATAATAATAAATAATAATAATAATAATAATAATGACAAATGGAGGTAATAGTAGAGCCAAATAGATCAGGAGTCTATTGCCATGGAGAAGACAGTTTGTTACTCACAGTTCCCGAGAGGAAGGGCACACTTCGCCCCTGGGTGGGGGACACAGGGAAGCACAGGGGTTGTCCAGGAGGCAGGGGAGAAAACAGGGAGCCACAGGTAGTGTCTTTGCTGTGGTTTCTGCAGGAAGGAGCAGGGGAGACAGGACAAGCAGGCTTAGGGTCGGCCGGTGTGAATAATGTCAGGGCTCTGGGGCACAGAGGCTGTCCCTGGTTGTCTGTCCCTGGCC
>NW_007728574.1:181699-183061 GCF_000696425.1 Galeopterus variegatus
GGTTTCTGCAGGAAGGAGCAGGGGAGACAGGACAAGCAGGCTTAGGGTCGGCCGGTGTGAATAATGTCAGGGCTCTGGGGCACAGAGGCTGTCCCTGGTTGTCTGTCCCTGGCCCAGGCATGATCAGGGCAGGGGAGAGTGGGCCAGAGTGTGAGAGCCCATAGAGGAGGAGGCAGGGGAGGGCTCTGGACTGGCTGGTTTGCATGTGAAGGATGCGCTCACTGGGGAGCTGTGTACTGTCTCCAGGAATTGGCTAACTCAGGGGGAGGGGTTGTCCCTCCAGTTCAGCAAGGCCCCCATATCAAAGTATCAGAACACAGAAAATAAAAGGCACGGCTAACACAACATTCTTCTGAGATGCAAGTAAAATCCTGAAAGAAAAACTTAAGACAAAATTATTACCGTTCAGAAGGTCCCTGTTGCCTTCGCTGGGTTCTGAGCACCTATAGAGCCAGTTTCTGTGTCTTAGGGTCCCCTCGCCCCTGGTGGAGAGTCGAGTCCTGCAGCCCCTGCCCTCCCCGTCCTGGGGTGGGGGGTGTGCTCTGAGGAAGTCAAGTTCAGACTGGCTGACCAGGGACGCAGAGGACCTGTGTGCCGCGCGTTCACCGGTACTGTTGAGACCATCTTCCACCATCTTGGGAGACAGAGCAGGGTGAGCTGGCCAGAGAGCCACCTGCTGTGCCAGAGGACTGGGTCAGTCCCCTTCCTTCCAGGAACTTAACTGTGGTGCCTGTCACTGGAGGTGGCCACTGCACTCCCTCCCATGGAGATTCTTGCCTCCCAAACCCAGTGTCATCAGCCCTTTCCATCGAGAGCGGTTTCTAATGATGGTGATTTGGTCACTAGCTTCACAGAAGTGCCACCATGTCTATTGCCTCACATGTCCTGGGAGGGAAAAGGCCATGGGTTCAGGTCTGTTCCCGTCTCCTGGTGAGCACAAACCCTAAGCAGAGCCCAAGGAGGACCAGAGGCGGCACAGCCCACGTGCAGACAGAAGCTGCACAGCACGCTGCAGGCTCCTGGAGACAAGCCCTTCTCCCCCCCTGCTGAGATGCAGCTCAGGTCCCCATGCCACAAGAACTGGAGAGAGGGTCCCAAGTTACAGTCAAGGCAGTGAGGGGACCGGGGATGCACTGCTGGGTCCCTGTGGTGGACGTGGGTCCACTGTCACCCCTCCTGCCCAGGGTAGTTTCTGTGGTCTTTGTGGAGTGTGGCTTCCCAAAGGTTGTCATGGTGAGGTCAAAGAACACCTGATTGTTTAATACCAGTCCATTTCTTCTTTTTGTCTTAAATAGTGCCTTGATCCGTCCTGATGTGTACAGAAAAATAAGCCTTTGAGTCGACTTTTCATACACACCTTTA
>NW_007728574.1:183606-184881 GCF_000696425.1 Galeopterus variegatus
GATCCGTCCTGATGTGTACAGAAAAATAAGCCTTTGAGTCGACTTTTCATACACACCTTTAACTGCGTAACCACGCAGAAAAATAGAAGCTGCTCTAAAACGCAGGCGAAATGACATAGGTTTGAAACAGGTGGTGCTTTTCCTATTTCTCTTTTATTTTGTTGTTCTTGTGACAGTTTAGTTGCCATCAAAGATCAGCCGGCTGCACTGTCTCTGCATTGCCACACAATGATCTGAGGGTAGAAAATTCCACTACACTGGTCACCTCAAAGTTCTCTACAGAGTCCACAGCCCCGGTCCCTGCACCAGCCTCCAGTTCTGCCCTTCCAGGCTGCTGGCTTCGGGGCTACTTTGGAAAATCATTGCCAATATCCAAAGTCAGAGAGACTGTGTACGTGCACCTGTGCATAGACCTCCTGAGCGAGGGGACAGTGGCGTTTGCTGATTCTTGTTTTACTTGTGGCACTAGTCAGTTTCGTATCCAGTATTTTGTTTTCTTTCTGCCTGATTCCGGTTATCCAACCTTTGAACACTCCCTATGGGGAGAATGTTCTATTAAAAAGAGAATCAATTCAGGTTATCCAGATGAAATCCCGCAGGAATTTTGACAAACTGAGTTCCCCAAATCTAACCTGGCAAAGTCATGCAGTAACTTAACCCACGTGGACCTTAGAAACCATTTACCTTATAATTTCTGGATTTATTTTTAATCCGTGTAGCTAAATAGATACTTCTAATTTTACCCAGGAAGTTCTTGACTCCCTGTAGCCTGAACCCTTTAAAAATATATTATACTTTGTCCATTTCCCTGAAAAAAGGGCCACATCTTTTCTAAGATAACTTTATAATAAGGGATTAAAATGGTAACCAGAAAAAACAAAAACCAAAAACCAAAGCAAAACAGGAAATCTTCTGTGAGGAAATGTGATGTAATGGTATATTGTTTTGGGCACTGAAAAAAAGATGTATGTAAACTATACAAAGTAATATTTTTAATGTGCTGGGAGTCTCTTTTCTCTAAACACCCTTCATAAATTCTTTTAATAAAATAGTGTAACTGCTCACACTGTTCTGCTTTGGTGAGCTGTATACGCACAAGAGCCTGTGGGCTTTAAATACGAAGTTTCTTAGGGAGAGGTGGGAAAAATGACTCTGGAGCTGGTACCGTGGCTTGCTGCATTTCGTTCTCTGCAGTGGGCAGCTCTGTGCCCGCTCTCACCCATGTACCCTGTCATGTCGGGGCTGGTGGCAAGGTCTGTGATGCAGCATCTGTAG
>NW_007728574.1:186302-188914 GCF_000696425.1 Galeopterus variegatus
AAAAAAAAAAAAAAAAAAAAAAAAAAAAAAAAAAAAAAAAAAAAGAACTGTGCAAAAATACCATGCCAGCATGGTCACGATCTCCAACAACCTCTTCTGGTGTGTTAGTGACGTCCACAGGAGCAGGGCAGACCTCACGTGCCTCCTCACCTGGGAGGGGGGCAGTGGGACTGTAGCCCTGTGATTGTATCACTCATGCGTGTTTTCCTCGAATTCCCTGATTTTAAATCAGACAATTGAAGTATGAGAAAATTTGCAACTAAGGGCCGATCCCGTGGCTCACTTGGGAGAGTGCAGCGCTGGGAGCGCAGCAGTGCTCCGGCCACGGGTTTGGATCCTATATGGGGATGGCCGGTGCACTCACTGGCTGGGCACGGTGCGGTGACACCATGCCATGGGTTGTGATCCCCTTACCAGTCACAAAAAAAAAAAGAAAGAAAAAAAAGAAAATTTGCAACTAAGCCATTGATAAAGTACATGAAATGAGTGTCCATCAACCAATGAATGGGTAAACAAAATGTGGTGTATCCATACAGTGGAATATTATTCAGCCTTAAAAAGAAGGAAATGCTGGCACATGCTTGAAGACATTATGCTGCATGAAATAAGCCAGTCACAAAAAGACAAACACTATACGATTCCAGTTATATGAATTCTTAGCATAGTCAAATCCATGAGACAGGAATTAGAACTGGGGTGCCTGGGGCTGGGGGCGGGGAACGGGGAGTTGGTGTTTAATGGGCATGGAGTTTCAATCTGGGAAGATGAAAGAGTTCTGTGGACGGATGATGGTGACGGTCACACAGCGTGAATGTACTTAATGCCACTGAACTGTACCCTTAAGAATGGTTAAGATGGTAACTTTTGTGTTATGTGTATTTAACCACAATTTAAAAAATTTTAGAAAATATACTAAATGTAATTCTCAATGCTGGTATGATGAGGACTGGTGGGGCTGTGAAGGTGAATTTTTCTCAAGTGCAGTTGGGTCATGTTTAGCCAATTTACAATCCACATGCTAGTAATCCCATGGCTGGGAATTTACCAATTTGCTAAGATTGCTAAATGTGAGGATGTTCAGTGTACCATATTGTCATAGTAAAAATCTGGAGCAACCTGAATTTTCATTGATTTGGGGCAATTAAATAAATTATGGTGTGTCCATAAAAGAAATGCTGTGCAACCATTGTAAAGGCAGCTGTGCCAGTGTGGAAAGATGTTGCAGAGGGAGACATGCAGATCAGCATGTGTCGTGTGATCCCGCTGGAAACAGAGAAACAGAAATACATGTGTAAATACATGTGTATGCATGGATGTGTGTAGTGGATTGAATTATGTCCCCCCCAAACTCACTGAAGCTTAATTTTGTCCCCCATGCTTCACGTATTAGAAACTTAGACCCCACTGTGACTGTTAAGAGGGTGGGAGATACTATTATGGTCATGGAAAGGTGGAGCCTTGAAGAGGTGATTGGATGGTAGGACCATGCAGTAGTGTATGGGTTAATAATGGTGGTCAGGGGCGTGGTTCTGAGGGCTTTAAAAGAACAGGAGAGTCTGTTTTTCTCTCTCTCTGCTACCACTATCTTGCAATGTGAGACCCCTGGGTCACTGTCACCACCACCGGAAGACTTTGGACTTCCGATCCTCTGAAACTGTAAGCAATAAATGTTGTTTTTCTTTATAAATCACCCAGTTCTGTGTATTCTGTTATAAGCAACACAAACGGACTAATACAATGTGCTTGGAAAATTTCTGGAAGCATAGCTAACAAAGCAGTAATAGTGGTTACCTCAAACGTCTTAAATATGGCTGTTGTGCATTGAATGTCTCCCCAAAACTCATTGAAACTTTATCCCCACAGAAACAGTGCTAAGGGGGTGGGAAATCAGACTACGGTATTTGAAAGGTGGGGCCTCTAAGATGTGATTGGATCGTGATGACTACGCCCTTGTAAATGGATTGATCCGTTCCTGGAGTAACGGGTTAGAGGTTTAGTGGGTCGTCATGGGAGTGGCACTTGTGGCTTTATAAGGAGAGCAGTGAGAAGGTTGGCTCTCTCTTGTTCTTGCCATTCTCGCCATGTGACACCCTGTGTGACCATGGGACTCAGCAGAGAGTCCCCACCAAGAAGAAGACACTCACCAGAGTTGCCCTGGATCCTGGACTTCCCAATCCACAAAAATTGTAAGGAATAAACCTCTTTTCCTTATACATTATCCAGTTTCAGGTATTCTGTTATAAACAACAGAGGACAAACTAATATAATTGTTACTGGGCCCGAGTCTGGCTGCCTGCCTTAAACAAATACCCTGGCTTGACTTTCCAAAATCTGTTACTGTAGGGCATGCAGCTCCTGACTTAGGCTTGCCAAAATCCATTACTGAAACCAGGTTCCCCCACCTGCCCCCAAATGAAAACAACCCAAAAGTCAAATGTAGTTGAAAAGGGAAGTCAGTCTTTATTCAGGAATCCCAGTGACCTGAGGAGAGATGCTGGGCTGACCCATCTCTCCAGTAAACCTCAAAGAGAGTAGCCAGGCTAAAGCCATCTCCAAGACTCGGGTTTCCTGGGGGGTTTTTTAAGAGGGGCTGAGGGGGGCCGGCCTGGTGG
>NW_007728574.1:189596-191263 GCF_000696425.1 Galeopterus variegatus
TGTTACCGGTCAGTAAAAAAAGACAAAAAAAAAAAAAAAGAGGGGCTGAGGGAATGGAACGTGGGACATGAAAAGCAGAAGGGAGGGGACATGAGTCGTGGGGGCTCCGTGCAAGGGGTCAGGTGCAGGGTCTTGCTGAGGCTCCATCTTCTGTCTGCTCCTGTCCTTGCTGTTATCTCAGGGTCCTGCTGGAGGGTGGAATCAGCACAGCTTTATTGATATTTTCCTAAATTTCCCAGGGTCTGCTTAGCACATGACTCGTGGCAAGTCTGCACCTCCAGGCTGTCTGGAAAACAACCTTATATTCATGTAAATAATGTCATCTCGCCCCATAACCAAGGTTCAAAATATCAAACAACCATGGGAAAAGAGGGAACTCAGAGAACTGCATGCCAAGAAAAAAACTGTGTCTTTTTAAAATCTTCTGGAGCCCGTGCAGTCGTAGGTCCCAGCATGGCTTTGGTCCTGCTCACTCCAACACAGTGGCATAACAAATTCATATATAAAAAGTGAAATAAGACAAACCAGAATAGTGATTAATTCTGGAAAAGGTGAGTGTTGCTGGTTGGGGGACTCATTTCATCTTCCATACTTTTGTAGGGTTTGAAATTTTTTGTACTAAGTTTGCAAAGCAAATAGAAATAATGAAAACATCCAGAAACCAAAACATTTCACATGTACTTTATTATTTTCTGAAATGCACACATCATAAAAACAAAAGAAACAGAAAAGTAGCGCAAGCAAGTGTGAAATCAAGTATCTGCCAGAAAACCACCGTGAGGAGCTGATTCGATCCAGGCTGCAGGGAGCAGCTTGACAACCCTGGTGACTTCCAGCTGCGATGCCCGTGATCCCCGCACTGGGGAACACGAGAGTGTTTGACCAGCAAGGAGCTGAATAGTGGCTCTTGTCTCCCATTATCATGGAATCTGCCGACTCTCACTTTTGGCTTCACAGAAGACTTTGTGAGCTCCAAGCATGAACGGTGACATTTATAACTCCCGCTGGAATTTCCATGTGCCCAGGACCTTGCCAGGCCGAGGATGAATCACAGCTTCTTAGAATTGTCAAGCCATTCTGGAAACAGCTGCCAAGTAACTAATGCTATTAAAAATAGCTCTGGCTCCCTAAAAAATGAATTGCTTATTTTAAGAAGACAAGAGTGGCTTGAATCTGTAATGCTTGCGTTTGTCATCCACTGGGCACAGTGCCAGAGAATCCAAGAAAGCCCTGCTTGTCAGATGGGAATTCCATCCATGCTGGAGAGGCCTGGGCCTGGCATGGCTGAGCCGGGGCCAGCGGGGGTGAAGTCTGCCTCACCCCATATGGGATCCATCCCTACGAGGTGTGGACATTTTGCCTCTCTTGAAGTTTGCTCACCAGATCGCTGGTCCCCAAAGTTTGGTGTGTGCACCCAGGAATGGGCAAGATAGTCCACTGACTGCAGAAGGAGACTGCTAGAAGGTTAATCTGCAGAAGGAGACTACTAGAAGGTTAATCTGACTGCAGAAGGAGACTACTAGAAGGTTAATCTGCATTTATTTTTTGGTCTAATGAAAATAAGAAGGAAATTAAGCTTTGCTGATATTTAATGTGCAGATAACACGGGTGTGTTGACTCAGCCTGTCGCAGGTGTTTCTTTTTCCCTGGAAGTTCCACTGGCACAG
>NW_007728574.1:192901-193381 GCF_000696425.1 Galeopterus variegatus
GTACGGGCGCGACACTGAGGGTTGCGATCCATTGCTGGTCACGAAAAAAGACAAAAAGGGGAAAAAAAAAAAAAAGAACATAGAATCATTGTAATATTTTGTCATGAGATGAGGGAGTGACCATGAATATAAGTTGTACCTTTTAGAGGCTCATAAGTTATCCCAGGGCAAGTAAATTGGAATTGCAAAGTTTAATGATGAATTAGAAATTTTTTCATTTGCAAAAAGACAAGTGTTCTGAATTTGGAGAACGTTTCGTGATGATGTCATTGTCACTAGAGCACTGATGTTTTTGAAAACAAAGCAAAACATACACACGGAAACACATGCCCACATGCACTGTGGAGGGGACAAGTTAACAGGAAGAAAGTAAATACTTTTCAGAAGCAACTCAGGTTATAGAGAGAGCAATTCGGAAGTATTTTCATTGGCTATGGGATTTACTTCTCCAAAAATGATGTGTCTCTTCCCAAACTCCAC
>NW_007728574.1:193940-195833 GCF_000696425.1 Galeopterus variegatus
TGTAATGTACTTGTTTATATTTGTAATAATACAGAGGGGGCACAAGCTCAAAGGTGCTTTATTAACAGGGCAGCACAACCAGAAAAGGCTGGAGCCAACTGCCTCAGACCTGCTGCCTGCAGAGGCCTCACCCCTTTGAGAGGAGATAGGTTTGGGGTGGGGGTGGCCGACCTGCACCTGGGGCAATGTGCAGCCTCCTGCATCTGAATGGGACACCTGTGCCTTGAGGTGAGGTCTTCAGAGCATCCAACTCACAATATCGCCCAGAATATCCTCGGATGCGGGTCTTCCCCTTACAGTGACCCCACATCAGCACACAGCACACTCAGAGTCTTCATAAACACCTCTGGAGGAACAGTGACCTCCTAAGCGTTCACCAGCACCCCGCCAGTCCTTTGCTGTCCCATCCTGTTCATTCTGGCCTCCACAGGTCCTGCACACGGGAAGTCAGGTGGCAAACCACGCTGTCCCCCCAACTAGAGTTAAAATACGCTGTAACAAATTGAACAAAATTTTGCCTTTCTGATGACATTGATGTCTATTTTATAATATCCTGCATCAAATTTTATTCCAGTAATACTGACTCATTTTTCTTTGGGGTCCCTGATTTTCCAGCAAGATGGCTTTGTGTGCCTCTGGCTAATCTGTCCTTACCACGTGGTGACCGCAGCTGGTGCGCCGAGTGGGCACAAGAGCAGGGCCGGGGCCCCTGTTGTCCCTGAGCGCTGCTGGCTTGCTCTGTGCCCCTGTGTGCTCACTGGGGGGGTGCCGCTCCCCACCGCAAGGGTTTCTCACCCACGTGCTCCCTTCCACTGATGGCCACGGACGCTCATTTGGTGAAGCTCCATGGTGACAACGCCTGGACACTGAGAAGACGGATGATGCAGTAACTGTCAAGACACTGTAAATGTGGGGTTCACGTGGTGGCACCAACTGCTTCCTGGAGAGCTGGTGGGGCGTCTTGTTCTGCTGGGACCGTACAAGGGTGGTCTAGGGTCCCGCTGTGTTTACAGTCTTTGGCACATGAACGTGGTTTCCTTTTTCCCTCCAACATTTTTATAAGATGCAAACTAAAAAATAATTCTTCTAGATTGCTGGCACCAGTGGTGAATGGCTGACTTATTAATAAGAGGTACAAACAGAGGCCTCTGTGGTCTGACGAGGAGATGTCTGCTTACACAGCCGTTCAAGGACCTTAGCCCCGTATTTCTCTCTCTGTACGAACTGAATAAATTCCTTCTCAACAGGGGAAGGCTCTCTGTGATATTTTTATCAAGTGGCACTTAGATTTAAAATACATTTTAATGCAAAAAAGTAAAGCATGATAAGGAAAAGATGGTCTAAAGGAGAGACACAGGAATGTGCATCTGTATCTAAGTAATGTATGAAGACGTTCAGAGTTCTGACTCCCAGCCGTCTCCCAGAGAGGATTCGACTCATGCAGAAGCTGGGGGTGGTGGGGGAGAGCTTTGGGTGTGGACACGGGAGACACCGTTCCTTGCTCTGATTTGGCCCTTTGCTATCATGGCCAGTTCACTGAGGTGGTGGGTCCCAGCGGTGACAGTCATGCCTGAGCTGTCCTTGTAGCCAGGTGAGGCAGAAATACCTGTGTCAAGCTTTTTGATTTTACTGATGAATAAACAGAGGCACAGAGAGGTTAAGTAACGTACCTGAGACCACACAGGTGACAATCAAAGGGGGCAGAGTTACAAGCCTATGCATTTGGGCCTCAGAACCAATTTGTAGTCCGTCCCTCGTACATTTTGCAATTAAAACAAGTGTTTTAAGGGCCGGCCCGGTGGCGCACTGCTATAGTGCGCCGCTTGGGAAGTGCAGCAGGCGCTCCCGCTGAGGGTTCGGATCCCACATACAGACCGGTTCCCGCTCACTGGC
>NW_007728574.1:196415-244477 GCF_000696425.1 Galeopterus variegatus
ACGGGGGCGACACTGAGGGTTGCGATCCGTTGCCGGACACGAAAAAAGACAAAAAAGGAAACAAACAAACAAACAAAAAAAAAAAACAAGTGTTTTAAGCTATTTTCTCCTTTTATGTCTCCTCTATTTAAAAACATCCCAACTCCCTTCCAGATCTCTCCAACTGAAGTGAAAAAAAGGGGCAAAGATGTTTTAGTGGTAACGTGGGGCGTTGGAGAACGACAGAGGCAAGTCAGGACGCTGACATCTTATTCACAAGAAGAATCCCCTCGAGATCTCTGGACGTCACCTCTTGGCCCGCTGCACCATCTCTTGTCAGTCATATTTGGAACATTTTGAGTGAAAAGCAGAAGTTGAAAAAACATATTAAAACACCAAATCCTTGAATGAACATAAGAAAAGAGAGAAAAATGGAAAAAGAGAGAGAGGATGGAAGGCAGGCAGGAAGGAGGGCCCCTGGCATTTACTCAAGTTTAAAAAGCCTTTTTATAAGAAGCAGATATTGTTAGGCACTCAATAAATACCTGCTCAACAAAAGACCCTTCCAAAAGCCAAGTGTCTTTGCACATTTAATAGTGTAATATATTTCCTTCTGGAGCTGAATGACGCTTGGGGCAGGTGTATAATTTGGGGGATTCTTTGGATTATTCCAAAGCTTTGCATTTGTGGCCAGACACCTTCTGCCCAGCTGTTGAGTCTTTCTTACAAAGTCTGAAATTCGACATAAAGATGTTTCCAGTCTTGGGATCGTACCCCGTCCCTCCTCGGCGTCCTGCATGTGGGACTTTGTCACCCCTCCCTGCTGTCTGCGGAGGCTGGAGCGCAAAGAAGAAAAACACCTTCGAGACCTAGGGCTTCTTGACCTAGGGAATGAGGTGGAAAAGTCACGCCTAAAAAGCCAAGAGCTTTCCAAACATTTCTGCTGTCTTAAACAGTAAAGACGTGAGGACATGGGTGTGAGAGACGGTGACGTTATTCAACGTGAGCAGACGTGCCAGCACGTGGGCACAGAGTTACCCGATCTGTGGGCTCTGTTTGAGCTGCAGGGAGACGGGCTCTTGAAACCTCTGGCTGAGTGAGAGCTGACTCTGGCCCGGACCCTCCCGCCGGGGCTACCTCCCGCCGAGGCCACCTCCCGCCGAGGCCACCTCTCACCAAGGCCACCTCCCACTGAGGCCATCTCCTGCCATCCCCTGCTGGGCCCTGCTCCTGTCTTACCATCATCTGCCTGGATTTCTTCTCCTGCCCATCGATCCCCAAAGTTCTTAGCACAAATTCCTACAGCTTCTCCACTTTAGGTCAACTTCCTCTAGTCACTCGTGGCTATTTTCAGTCCATCTTCCACACGGCTGCTGGAGAGATCTTGTTAAACTGCCATTGTGAGCACGTTTCTCCCCTTATTAGAATTTCTCTTAGGGCAGGAGAACGTCTGTGTGTGACACTACAATGGGAGGTGCATGTCATTATACGTCTGCCCAGAGCCACAGAACGTACACCACCAGTAGTGAACCCCAGTGTCAACTGCGGTGATGGTTACAGTCAACGTAGGTTCATGGATGGGAGCAAATGTACCCCTCAGGTGCAGGACGCTGATGGCGGGGGAGGCTGTGCGTGGATGTCTGGGGTCGGGGGCATGCGGGGACTCTCTACTTTCTCCTCAATTTTGTTGTGAATCGACAACATCCCTAAAAAAGAAAGTCAATGAAAAAGAGTAAACAGCACTTGACGGCCTCCCATTGCACTGGGGACAGGTGCATTCCTGTGTCTGGAATGTTCTCCCTCCTCTCACTTCCACCCATAACTCAGCACGGTGTGGACCAACCCAAGAAAGCTTCCTCTGACTCCCCGGCGTGGGCCAGGAAAGGTCCCGCTGGTAAAAGCTTCAGAACCAATTAAACCGTATGTTATGCAATTGGCTGTTGAATGTCTGTCTTCAGCCAGAAGATATAAGCTGTCAGGATGGGCCACTTTCTGACCTGTTCGTGGCTGTGTCCCCAAAATTTAATGCAGAGGCACTCAATGCATATTTGAAGAATGCCTGAATAAAGCAATTAATATTCACAAAGAGTGGCTGCTTGTATGTTCTTTTTAACCCACCCAAACTTGGAACAGAGCATATTTACTTCATCGTATACATTTAAAAAAGACCTGACACTCAGAAAAGTTCGGTGACGGTAAGAAGTGGTCGAGCTAGGATTAGAATCTGCGTATTTTAGATGCAAGTCCAGTATTCCTTCCTCTGTTCCTCAGAGCTCACCTCCACCGTTTAAAATTTATCCACCACTTATCTGTATTACGTGCGTTTGCTCTCACTGAAGCGTTTGTGTGCGGTCAGGTTTTGTATAGTCGTATTATTAGCTAAGCACCGTGGTTTCAGCAAAGCCTCCACCTCAGCGCTGCAGGCTCCGACCACTTCATTCTTGGTTGTGTGCCCAGAAGCACGTAGAATCACACACACAGTGAACACACGCAGGATTGAACGCACAGGGTCCATGGGCTCTGTGGTGTGTAATAGACGGAATATGTTAAACATCCTGTGTGCATCCTGTGGATTAGCAGTTGGCTTGCAGACCTTGCTAAGTATACTCTGCACGGGAGAGGGCCCCTTTTTTACAAGGTAAAAAATGATAGTCTGAGTATGTTTAGACATACTGGAGCGGGAGGGAACGTCTGGAATCCCGGCCCCACCAGGAAGAGTTCAAGGAAAGGCCGAGCAGAGGGCTTCCTTCTCCAGGGGCCCCTTTATGGACCTTGCAATAATCAAAAACTATCAAAAGTGAAGATACTGTTGGATCCTTAGATTTCCATTCAAGAATTTAGTAGCAGTATTGCTATTGCACTAATTTTGCATTTTATTACAAATTCCTGAACTCAGAAAACATTTTCTCATGCTTAAAAAAGTCTTATTCTTCATAATGTAAATCTAACCTATGCCTGATTTCTAAATATCCCTTATTCCAGATATTGTCAAATACTCAGACCATAGCATTGAAGTTGCAGAAAATAAAATTGAACAGCCGATAGCTCATCAAAAGAGCTGCATTGTGCATTTCAATATAACCTCAAAGTATATAACGTCATGAGCGGTGTTCTGGTAAGCTGGTATTAAAATTTTTTTAGTATGCAACTTTTAAAAATATTTTTTAAATTCAAAAGTACTTTAGGGTACCTTAGGGTACCCTTGGGACATATGAGAATCTTTTCCTTAGGGTACCCTTGGGACATATGAGAATCTTTTCCTACCTGGTCTTCGGGAAGGTCCAGCCTCTAGATTCTGCTGTGATCAGTGCCCCTTCCCTGCAAATACTCATAACATGCAGGGAGGAAAGGGTCGGTCATAATGGCCCTCGGTTCTGAGCTGGCTTCCTCCTCCTGCTTTGCATGAGAGCAGCCACCAACCAGGTAGCCAGAATTTAGTTCCTCTTGTGTAGTTGTTTCTGGACATGCTTTTAAAAATATTTTACAATTTTTAGCTTTTCATTTAAAATGATTTCAGATTAGGAAAATGTTGTCAAAATAGTGAAGGGATTTTTGATATAGGCTTCACCAGTGTATTAGTTACTTTCTGTTGCTTATAACAAAACAGCTAAAACAGGGTAATTTATAAAAAAAATAAAATTGATTTCTTACTGTTTGGAGGCTGGGGAGTCCGAAGTCTGGGGAACACATCAGATGAGGGCCTTTTTGTTGGCGGTGACTCTGCAGCAACGTAGGGTGTCACATGGTGAGAATGGACTGAGATCACTCGATCTCCTTATAAAGCCACAAGATCCACATCATGACCACCCATTGAACCATCAGGGGATCAATCCGTTCACAACCTAATCACCTCTTAAAGGCCCCCCTTTCAAATACCATGATTGATTTCCCACCTACTTAACACGCTGCAATGGAAATCAAGTTTAAATGAGTTTTGGGGGGACCCCCGATCCATAGAACCCAGATTCCCCAACTGTTAATATCTTACACGACCACAGGACAACCCTCAAAATCAGGATGTCGAGGCCGACTCAGTCCTATTATCTAATATGCAGACCGCATCCAAATTTCACCAATTGTCCCATGAATGCCCTTTTTCTAACCCAGGATCAAATTCAGGATCACACAAGGCATTTAGTTGTCAAATTTTCTCAGTCTCATTTAATCTGGAATAGTCCCTCAGTTTTTCTTTGTCTGCCATGATATTGACACTTTTCAGGAATACTGGCCAGTTCTTTCTTTAGGACGACATTCCTCCATTTGGGTTTGCCTGATGTCTCCTTGTGATTAGGTTCAGATTAGGAGCTTCTGGCAGACACATCAGTGCACACATCACCAATGTGCCTGCTCGGTTCCTAGTGACGGTGACTTTGGTCACCTGATGAGGTTATGTGTCTGCTAGCTTCCTTCACTGTAAATAGATTATTTTTCTCTTTGTAATTAGTAAGTATCTTGTGGGGAGATATGTTGAGACTATGTAAGGATCATGTTTCTCATACACTTGCACACTAATTTTAGCCTCTACTGACCATTTCTGCTTGAAATAATTAGAAGACTTTGTATCCATCACTCTGCAGAATCAGATTCAGAATCTGATTTTCGATTACATCTTCCCTAATGCTAAAACAGATAGTGGATTTTTTTTAGGACCATCAAAGAAACTTCTTGGTCCTCAAACAAAAAAAATCTGTATTCATTATCTATTGCTGTGTAATGAATGCCCCCAAACTTAGTGGCTTCAAACAACAAATATTCCTTACCTTGCAGTTTTTCTGCACATCATGAATCCAAGTGCGGCTTAGCTTGGCGCTCTGGTTCAAGTCTTTCATGAGGACTCAGTTAAGCTCTGGGTTGGGCTGTGGTTTCGTCTGAAGACACACCAGGGCAGGAGGGAAGGGTCTGTTTCTGAGCTTACTCATGTGGCTGTTGGTGGGTCATGGTCCCTGACCACATGGGCCCTCTCCACGGCTGCCTTGTGGCACATCAGCTGGCCTCCTCCACATGAGTCACCCAAGAGAAAGCGAGAGACCACACATGTACTCGAGCCACAGTCTATTTATAACCTAATCCTGGAAGTGACATCCATCAAGTTCGCCATCTGCCATTCATTAGAAGTGAGTCAATAAATCTGGCCCACACTCAAGGGGCAGGGGTCACCCAGGGTTGAGTACTGGGACAGGGGATCACTGGGACCATCCGAGAGGCTGCCTACCACACCATGCCTTGAGCTGAGAATTTGCAGCCTTGAGTTCGTTGTCTTCTTTCACTGGGCTTCCCCGCAGTTGCAAGCAGCCTGCCCCCCTCACAGTTCTTGAATTCTTTGTGCCTGCCAGTGGTCCATGCAGGAGCCTTTCCCCCAGGAGCTCATCGTTTCAGATGAGCACAGACAGTGATTTAAGCACATGTTTCTCCATGGCACCCCGTGGACTGTCGCATCTTCGATGTTGTCTGGCTCCTTAGACAACCAATCCTAGATTTCTATTTTCCTAAGGCTCTATTGCCTACTACGACTTCTGATACTCACTGGTTTCTCTTGGCTAGATTCATCTAAGAAAATGCTTAAAAATATATCTTACCAATAGAACCCAGAGGAGAATCTGTCCAGAAATTCCCCCACGGGGTTAACTTTTTCTGCTCTCACTTGGCTGTCATTCTGACACACCCAAGGTCTCTGTAAATAATGAAATATTTAGATATAGTCAGCCTCAGAATGGTATTCTGTACATGACCTTGCAGCAAGTCGAGCTGCTCGGCTCTGGTTGAGTGAAGGTTACGTTTAAGTCTTCATTCAATTGCTGATGGCTAAATGTGGACACATAGGGGACAGGAAATAAATTCATACCATGCATGCCTCAGCGAGCCGTGTCTTGGGGTGACCCCTCAGACCAGGCCTCAGTTGTCAGGGCATCGTCTTCTGGCTGTGCCTCACGTAGACTCACGCCGTCCACGTGGTGTTTCAGGAACAGGTGCAGTTGTGCCAGGTGGGCCCGGGGCGGCCAGAGCCCCAGCAGTAGCAGCCAGGAGCAGGCTCATGGGTGTACGTACCATAGTGTGTCCTATAAAGCAGTCTAGGTGGCCCGTGATGTAAAGATGGAGGGGAACACTGTGTAGTTGCTTCTCACTTGCCCATTTCCTTCCCCCGAGGAACCCTTCACAAAGTCTGCAACCCCAGATAGTCCTCGACGCTTTGAGGGTGTCTGAGAAAGGTCAGATCTGGTGACTGTGTGTGGAGAGATCAGCCTGGCGTAACAGAGAAGTGCTGTGCAGATACACATTAAAGACGTCCTTTCAGCTAAAGATCAATTAACCCAGAGAAAATATTTTCTTTTATGATCTGCGACATCTTTCATGATATACGTGCCAGGCGGGAAAATCAATTCTCTAAACATTCTTTCCTAAAATGGGTCACAACGCTGCTCTGTCGCTAGATTCCTGTGTCACCTGTGGTGCTGTGGCAGGTTATTTAACTGCTCGGCCTCTGTTTCCTCATCTGCAATAGCTATTGGGTTATATGAACGTTGTGGCTCTTTCTAGTTCTAAAACTCCATGAATCCACACGAAAGCTTAAAAACGTTGTTCATGTGCCAAAACTTTAGGTAGAAGAATAATTTTTTAAATGGCACTAGGGCCTTTAGTCGAAGTTATTGTATTGAATTGGGACAGATGATATCCTAGGAGGAGATAGTAGCTTTCTGCTTACCTCCCACAATGTCATCGTTATAAAAAGCGGTAATATTTTATTGTAATTTCCTTCTTGAACAGTTGTGAGAAATTAAGGATTTGCTTTCATCATGCAGCACCTTATTTAGCATCTAATTTAAATGAATGCATCATGATTGGTAAACACATTTGCTTTACATCTTGTATGAAAATTTGTGGCATTAGCATTGGTAAAACATAAATAGCAATTCGGGCTCACTTCCTTGAACCCCGAAAGGAGGTGGAGAAAATGACACGGGATTGGAGCGCACGGCCTAGTCTGCTCCCTGCCTGCAGCAGGACCCCCCGCAACACCGGGAGCCTTCATCACTGCAAAGCTCAAGGCTGCGTTGAACAAGATTGGCACGGGCGTCTGAACTTCCGGCATGGAAGCGCTCACAAGCAGAAGCCTGACCCTCTTCTCACCGGCTAACACGAGAGACCGCAGGGCTCCACTCCATAGAGTCCAACTGGAGATGGAGTTCCCAAGTCCCCGCTCACCATTCCAAGGCCAGTCAACTTCCAGACGCTTTCCAGATCCACTGGGTGTTGAATTTGAGATGATCGGGTTGTCCCAACAACCATGTGCCTGGCATCTGTTCTGTGCCGTGTGCCCAGTGATGAGCAAGACAGACCCTCCCCCAGAGAAGCTCACAGTCAAGTCCAATAGGACAGGAAGGGGTGAGGTCCAGCTAAACATGCACGTTAAAGCAGCCCCTCAAGTCCAGCTCTGGCTCTAGGACATTATCACCTATGAAAATGGGGAGCCAGTGGATATTGTCAACAATGGAGTGATGTATTAAAAGCAGGAACCAGGAACGCCAAGTTTCAGGGCATTATCTTCCATCGACTGCAGACTTCTCTCCTTTCTCTGTTCCTGGCGTGGAAACGAGGCTGAATAGGGGTGAGGGAATAGAGTGTGCAATTTATTGCAAAGGCACAAAACGGTAAGAATGACACAAAGGACGGGGGACAGAGGGCTCAACTACTGCTTGGTTCATCTCTTTGCTGGTGTAAACCCAAGGTGATGGGTTAGGCAGGTTGTCTGGTTTACACCCTGCTCTGAGGGTGCTCACAGTTCAGGCAGCTGCACATTTGAAAGATCAATTTGAGTAAATCTGAAGAATAAATGTCTGTAGGAGAAATCATCAACCAAACTATGTCCCTTCAGGGCCAGGGCTGGGGCAGTCTGCAGGAAATTTCCCAGGTTCATCTTCTGATGGTCTGCCCCTAACCTGATAGGAATCCATCAGTCCCCTGCAACAGAGGAAAGCTGCCTGGCCTCTCTCGGGACTGGGATGGTCAGTCCCTAGGGGGCAGGGGCAACTTCACCTCTCAGAAGGGAGGAAAAGAGAAGAGACCGGTGGATCATGTGAGAAACCTGCCTCCCATCAGGTATAAAGAAGATGGATTTTCCTTTAGGTTGCCAGAGCTTTATTGTTGAAGTTTTTCTGATTCAGCTGTTTTACAAGTGTCTTCTCTGAAGTTTATTCTTTTAAGGCTGCATCTGGTTATGGCAGAAGAGAAAGGCGATCCTCCTACTGAAGGTGAGAAAATTGTTTGCAGTACACCCGATCCTCTGCAGTCCATGGCTGCAGGATGGAAGGAGCCTTGGGCTGTGTCATTACCCCAGCTGTCCCCTGAGGGGTACAATCTGTGGTCAGAAGTATTATCCCCACAGTGAGACGATATTGCTTGCTCATACCAGCATTTCACCAAAACCAAAATACTTTTGTGTGTAACATTTTATTCTCATCGGAGCATATGTATATCTAGAGTAATCAACTTGTTCTGAGAACCAGAAAGAAAAGGTGTTTATAGAGAAGAAAACTGAGGTTGTGACTTTTCCCAGGGGGTGCTGTGCAGTTAGGAATCTGTGGAGTCACAGTGAGAATCTAAACCCGAGCACTGTTTTCATGCAACACAGGTACCCACGGGTCTTGGCCCCTCTATGCAGGAAGAAAGTACCTGCGAAAGTGTCTTGCCCAAGATTTGGCTTTGGGCTCCTGTGACTACATAACACTCCTGCCTCCTCTGAGGCTTGTCCCAGGGCAAAGGGGAGCAGTAGGGAGCTGAAGAGAGAAGACAGGGGGTTTTCAGACAAGCAGGAAAGAAAAGGTGCTGAAGAAAGTGGCCCCAGACTCTTGAGACCCGGGGCTTTGGCACAGCCACTGAGGAAAATGGTATGACAGGTCCTCAAAAAGCCAAACAGCGTTGCCACATGATCCAGCAATTCCGCTCCTGAGTATTTACCCAACAGAACCGAAAGCAGGGCCTCAAACAGACATTCATACAGCTGGGTTCACAGCAGCATTATTCACCGCAGCCAAGAGGTGGAAGCAAGCCAAGTGTCCACCGACGGACGCATGCACAGTAAAATGCGGTCTGTCCCCACAATGCAGTGCTATTCAGCCCTAAATAGAGGGAAATTCTGACACATGGATGGACCTTAGAGACGTTATGCAAAGTGAAATAAGCCAGACACGAAAGGACAAATACCATGTGACTCCACTTATACGAGGTACCTAGAGTAGGTGTCATAGGGACAGAAAGTTAAATGGTGGGGGGTAAAGGGAGTGGGGGGTTCGTGTTTAATGGGTACAGCATTTCTGTTTGGGAGGGTGAAAACGTTCTGGAGATGCATGCATGGTGGCGATGGTCACACAACACTCTGAAAGTACTCAGTGCTGCTGAACTGTACACTGAAAATGGTTAACATGGTAGATGTTATGTTATGTACATGTTACTAACGACAACAACAAAATTGCGGGAGCATGAACTAAGATCACATCAGCGTAGTTCTGGGGAGAAGTTATTCCAGGAATAGGACTCTCAGGATGGCTGCTGTCAGACTCCACGGATAATAGTTGTATTTACCACACGAGACTGCGGCAACGTTGCAGTGAGATTCTGCATGAGAAGCTCTTGGAGCAGTGGCTGGGCACGGTCAGCGTGGGGCAAATGTTAGCTGACATTATTGCTCTGGGGTCAGTATTGTTGTTATTTTTACTTAAAAAACGACAGCACTGGATCCTTTATGCACAGACTTCCATTTGAAAATAAATTGCCTTTTAAAATAAGAAACAAACATGGTTGTTATATAAAATTTAGAAAATACAGATAAGCAAAAAGAGTCACATAAAAATCACCCACAATCTTATCAATCAACCATTGTCATTGTGATATTTTGGTGTAAACTCTCTCAAGTCTTTCTACTATGGCTGTATTTGGAACATAGAATTATATAGTATGTTTTGTTTTACAGTTTATCTTTTTTAGTAGTCCACTCATTCAACAATTATTTATTGAGCAATTACTATGTGTCAGGTTTTCCAGGCAGAAAGATCAGCCAATACGCAGGCCCGCAGGCAGACGTTTACACTGAGAGTATCTTTCCTTATTTCTATGCATTTAGAAGCTTTTTCTGCTTTATCTCTTTAGTGTCAACATGTTATTCCCTTGTATGGATACAGAATAATTTATTTAACTAATCTCTTATTTGGGGACATCCAAATTGTTCCAAGTTTCTCCTTGTCACAATCAATGTGGCAATGAAATTCCTGTTTGCAAATCTTTGGTCACAACAATTTTTCACGACTGTTTACTTAGTGCCTGGCAGAACGTCTGGCAGATGGCCAGAGCTCCCTTAATGTTGTTGAGTAAGTAAATAAATCTATAATTACTACCTCCAGGTAATACTGCAAGTGGAATTGCTAATTAAATAAAAGCTAATGTTTATATAGTACCTTACAGCCTCGCTCTGTTCTAAAATCTTTACAAATATTAATTCTCTTAATTTTCATAACCACCCTTTGACATAGATACCATTTGAATACCTACTGTGTGAGTGAGGAGTGAAGTGATTGAGTCACTCACTAAGGGTCACATGGCTAGGACATGGCAGGGGGTTTTCACTCATACCCAGGCCATCTCTTAACCACTGTGCAATGAATCAAATAATATAGCAAGTTGTAAGGCTTGTAATGTTATGGACCAAATGTGGCCCTCCAAAATCCATATATTGAAGCCCTCTCCCCCAGTTTGACTATATTTTGAGGCAGGGCCCCAGAGGAGGCTGGTGCCCTTATTTGAAGAGGAAGAGACATCTGAGTTCTCTCTCTGACAAGCGAGGACCCAGCTAGAAGGCTGCCATCTGCAAGCCAGGCAGAGAGCCCTCACTAGGACCTGACATGAGGCATTCTGATCTCAGACTTCCCAACCTCCAGAACAGTGAGAAGATACATTTCTATGTTTCAGCCACTTAGTCTATGGGATTTTGTTATGGCAGCCCTAACAGACTAATACGGGTGATGTATTTCCAGATTGTCCTTGCCAGGACTGCCATGTGTCACAACTTGAGGGATATAATGGCTTCATTCACATAAAGTCCAACCGGCAGCAGAGAGGGCTCTATTCCACGCAGTCACTCAGGGACCCAGGCCTCTTCTACCCTGTGGTTCTACATCTCTCGGGCCTCAGATTCCTGTCCTGAATGCTTTGTAGGCACCTGCCACTTAAAGGAAAGAGCAAGGAGGTGAGGCCAGGGCTGGAAGTCACACACATCTTTTTAACCCCACCTCCTAGCTTGAATTCAGGCATGGAATCATGTCTGCTGCCAGTGGAGACTGGGAAACCTGTTAGTTGTGAATCCAGAAAACATGGAAGGATCTGGGACAGAACTTAGTAGTCTAGACCATGGTCCGCACTTCTGATCGGCAGTTATTCAATTTCCTTTTCCACATGGAACAAACTTAACCTCCCATGATCACATCTCTCTTTAGGGAAGTCTGGAAAATGTTGTCTAGCTGTAAGCGCAGAGGAGAGGAAACTAGTCTCCATCCCAGGGTACCAGTGCATTCCATGGGAAAGGCGTCTCCTGGTGCCCCTGACATCGATCAACCAGGGGCCCTGACCCCCAAAGAGCAATGTACACAGAGTGGATGCACTCTTTTCTTGAGTCTTCACCAACACCAAATACCATTTAAATTAAAATCTTTGATGGACTAAGGTGGTATTTCAAATATCTTCAATTTGCATTTTCTTTGATTTCTTTATGAGCTTAAACATTTTTTCATCTGTTTACTGGTCAGTTTTATGTCTTTGTTTATAAATTCCTTGTTTCTGTTCTTTCTTTTTTTTTTTTTTTCATTAGGGAACTCTTCTTTTACTGTTTTATTTATAGGCAAGTTTTATACTTGTCTATTAGGGATATTAAACTTTACTCCAGAAATAACTCAAAAAATTTTCCAGTTTGCCATTTTTTCCCACTTAAATATTTAATTCTCTTGGAAATTTATCTTGGCATGTGATATAAAGTAGGGAATCTATTTTTTTTCTCAAATGCTTAGGCTTTTTCTTCCAAATCTTAGCACCATTTACTGAATAATTCATTCTCCCCTCAGAAGACTAATTGCTGTATACGTGTGCTCCATCTGCAAGAAGTGTGGTGCAGTCACTACCGATGCTGAAACACTGCTCTGAAAACATTCCCTGAAAAACCCGGTTGGCATTGTCACTTTGGGTTTCAAAAGAATAAGATGTTACTGAATAGCTCTGGCAATTCCACTGAGAAGCCGCGCCTGTGCCTGTGTAGCCCACCTGGGCTGCTTAAAGGGCAAGTCTGGGGTACACCCATCATCCGCTGCCTTGGTTCTGATGCAGGAGTCACTTCTTGAGCTTGACACCATCTGGGTCCCCCAGCTACTGACTGGTAGCCCAGGCTTGCTCTTGTACCACCAGTGTCAATTTGCTGCTTCATGCTGATTTTCCCATCTAAACCTTGGCTTCCCTTGATACTGATTCCACTTTCCCCATCTTTGTGAGTCTTCCTGATTTAGCTTGTCCCCAAGATGCCCCCATTTTGGCCAGATGACTCTCTTACTTGCTTCTCCCTGGTCTCCCAAAAGGAAATTGGTGACATTTTGCCAATACTGTTTTCTCCATCCATCCTGCTATTGGAACTGCATGTCATGGGAACATGAAAGGTTGGAATGTGCTGTGGATTGGATGTCCCCCCAGAGCTCATTGAGGCTTGATCCCACCAACAGTGTTGGGAGGGTGGGAAATCCATTATGGCAGTTGACAGGTGGGGCCTTGAAGAGGTGATTAGATTGTGAAGACTGTGCCTTAGTGAATGGATTAATCTGTTGATGGTTTAATGGTGGTCATGCATGTGGTTCTGAGGGCTTTAAAAGGAGAGCACATGAGAAGTTCTCTCTCTCTCTAGCTCAACCATCTGCCATGTGACACGCTGTGTTGCTGTCACCACCCACCAACGAGGCCCTCACCAGATGTGTTCCCTGGACTTTGGACTTCCCAGCCTCTGAAACTGTAAGTAATAAATGCTGTTTCTTTACAAATGACCCAGTTTCAGGTATTTCTGCTATAAGCAATAGAAATGCACTAATACAGAGTTGTACGGAATCTTGGAGACTATCTCCTGTCCTGTCATTTGCCAGAGGAGGAAACTGAGATGACTTTGTCCAGAGCCACCCCTCTAATGAACAGTAGGGTCAGGATTCCAACCTGGAGCTCTTGCCTTTGAGTTCAGCTTTCTTTCTGAGTCTCTCTCACAGTCTGTCTCCTGTCTCTGTAGTACCAGGACCTGGCCGAGCCAGCAGGAGATGCTCGCAAACAACTGGGAGCCACTATTATGACCAGATGCTCCTATTTCATCAGAATTGCATCAAGGAAGGAGACAGCGTGCATCAGAGCAAAATCAATGAATGTATCCGAAAAGGGAACTGCAGTGGCCAAGCTGGGATTCTCCACCGTTGCCGCATTTTGGATCTTTTACATCGAGGAGAGACCGTTAGGAAGAAAGGAGCAAAATTCAATGCCTATGAAATATAAATGAGATGATTTATAAATTCATTACATGCCATCCACTTTCAGTATCATTAACATTTTAACTCTGTCATACAAATAAATGCACCAACTCAACAATTTATGAAGAAAAATCTGATTAGCTTTCCTGCCCTCTTATTCAGAACATTGTGTTAGATGCCCTCGGGGAATCACTGTGAATGTGCAAGGGAGAAGGTGACAATTTCCCTTCCTGCTCTGAGGGTCATGCAACTGCAGGCTTGTTCCCAGTGTTGGTTTTAGAGAGTCAGCTGGAGCTGGCCGTGGTGACCACCATCTGGCGTAGCAGCAGAGAGAAGTGCAGGGCCAGCTGACACCACGGTGCACGATTCTGTGCACTCTCTGGCTCTTTGTTGGGAGTGGCCTCTCCTGCCTCTGGTGCACCTTTGAGCTTCTGTGCTTATAGATATTGTGATCATTCTTTCTGAATCTAGAATCAGGGTGCATTTCCCAAGAGCTCCGTGGGTTGCATACCATCAGCTGCTACTAGGAAGGGGGCCGTTGGGAGTTGTGAGACCAACATGGAGGTAGTTGTGAGCAGATGAGAAAAGAGCCAAACAGACATTCGGAGCAATGGTCACCGAGGGTGGCCTTCCATGGCAACCAACGAGAGACGACAGGCAAGGGAGACACTTCATGGGAAGTGTCTTCACTTAATGGGAAGACAATATCTTCCAAGGGTGCAGAGACTCTCTGTCCAGAAAAAGGCTAGAACATTAGCATTGAGTCAAAAGAGAAATAAAGGATCTAAGAAAAGAACCAGCCATTTTCCTCCTTTCCTCTACTGACTGTGATTGTCATGTGGTATTTTCTATAAATTAAACATCTTAATTCTATGTTAAGAGCGTTCCTAGAACACATTCTTATAAGGCAGTCACAGCCAGCACAGAAATTATAGACGTAATTGCTCCACATTTTTCAGACTGGAAGTTTTTGGATTTGCTCACAAAATCAGCAACAGGTCAATGACCTACAAATACAGTCAGCTCGGATAATAAATAACTGGGCTAAAAGAATCTGAACGCCCCTGCTCGGGAAGTGAGGCAGGAAACTGCAGTCAGGTCTGTGAGGTCACAATCTTCCCTTCTGCACCCAAGCTGACCCGCAACATTTCCATCCGAAACGGTCCGTTCGGTCTCCCTGGTCCCAGACAAAATCATAAGCAAAATAAGAAAAATGATTTGCACAGAAGGAAATGTTATAACAAAACGATTCCAGAAGGTGCTATTTCTTTAGAATTACCTACCGCAGGAGCGATCTTGCTATGTTTGCATGACCTTGATTCACATCCTTCCTATGGAGGGTCTGTGGGCCAAGTAGGAGGACCTGATTGTTCACAGCTGCAGATTGGAGGAATTAAAAATGCTGGTTTCAGTATATGTAGCTACTGCATATTACATATTACACATGCATGTAAAGTGTGCGGTCATGGTACACTGTGAGTGCGTTCAAGTAAACTGTACCATAAATAACAGAGAGTCTAAAGATTCTAAAGATTCTAAATTTAGAGGCGGTTAATCATTTTATAAAGAACTCTTATTTTTAAATAGGAATCATTACAGCCTTTCATTAGAGAGCAGTATCCCTTAGTGCATTTAAAAATGGTATGTATTTTGGGTCGGCTTTAGCTCAAGCGGTTACTTCCTCAAGCCAGACTTCACTGTGTCTAAAAATGGTACGTATTTATACTTAACTTTTCCAAAGTGCATCTATTAGGTATAATAGTTTTTATCAGTAAATAAGCTCAAGTGTGTGTATAGATTTTCCATGCACAGCCAACTGGGTTTTAGAAAAATTAATTCCATACTTTGTAGCCAAATAAATGTATGACATCACATAGTAATTTTGGATGATAATAACACGTAAAGATTGTCACAAATGAGATGATTTTCCTGCCATCTCTTTTCTTTGAAAGATTAGTAATGAGATAATTGGGATGTAAAGTAGGACGTAATGGAGATATTAAGTCAGATTTACTCTGTGTTCCTAATATATGTACATGTGCCCCCAACTAGAACGCCACAACAAATAAGACTGTCACCTGAGTAGGACCACCCTACTCAAGAGCAACTGTCTCTTCCAGTGTGACATAAAATGTCTGCCACAGGCTTGTTGCCCCTAAGCCATCTATGTCACCTGGTCACAGACCCTTAATTGCCACCAGGAATTATTTCTCCAGATTAAGACTTTGTGGCTTAAGGGCCTTGCCAACATTGGAGCATTAGTTCAGTCCCTATGTGCATAATTTAGTTTGTCCCCCCCAGCAAGCTTGGCCCTGAGAGGCTACAACCACAGAGAAAGGCCCAGCCTGGGGTGCTTGCAGAGGGGAGATGGAGGGAGTGATTATGTGGGGAGGGATCGGGGAAAACTGAGCGCTGCGCACGTGCCTGCAAGTAGGAGGAAAGAGGGGGTGGAAGAGAAGGCGGTGGAAAGAAACTATATAAAACCCCGACTTGGAGCAGGCCCCGGACCTGGGCAGTGGCTGCCAACGGTGCACGCAGCTTTTATCTCAAGGATTTCACGTGGAGCTGCTGGCGCTGTTAAGACGTCCTTCCAGCCACCGTGCCCTGTGAGGTGTGCACGTGGAGACGCACCAACAACACGAAGAGGTCCCGTTGGCACTGCTCTCTCCACCAGTGTGGAACTTTTCGGGTGAGACAGGGGAGGTGAAACCATGTGTTAAACATAATCCGGTTCAAATACATGGAACGGATGCTTAGCCTTTTCAGCATTTAGGTGATGCTCAACCTGGGTGCCACGGTCTTCCCCTGCAACTGACATCGGGCGTCACAAGCAGGATCACGAGTTACTTTGTCACCTCCTTTCCATGTTCCCATCAGGAATACCAGGCGTCTTCTTTCAGAAGCCTCCCTAACCTTATTTATTCAAAATATCAATAATGGGAGCAAAGCGGATTTGCAGGCACCGCTCAAATGTGCTGTGGACACTAATCAATTCCCCAGGCCCCCAGGGAGCACGTCTACACCCGCGCAGGACGGGGCTTAGGTGCTCTAAGGGTCCAGCTTTGGCTCCCGCCGGTGGTTATTTCCAAAGGCTTCTGTCGCCTGTCACTGTCCCTATTTTTTTTTCCTTTCTCATCTACTGCTAATGACAGGTTTGAAGAATGAGTTAATATCTTGGCCCTTTCAGACCCACCATTAATTTCAGGCCCCGCTGATTCATTAGCGTTCCTGCTCCCATCTTGGCGTCCCCTCTCCCCGCTGCTTCTGCACAACACCCTTCTGCTCCTTTAACCCTTTCTGGGGCGTCATCTCTGTGACTTTCCCCGCAAGCCACACACGACGCTGTTCTGTTCCCTCCCTCCAAGTCTCAGCGTGGACTTTCCTCCCCAGAACATCCACATGGAATCATTCCCCAGGTCACAGCAAGGGTTCCCGGGGTCTTCATGTTGCCTCTCCTCGGTAGGACGGTGATGTTTCCGACACCTGATTATTCTGGTAGACACTTTGGTCTTCCTGGCAGGCACTGGTGGCTTCCCCTGCTTGTGGGAAAAGCGGTACATACCGCTTCTGCTCTGTTGTCTGAGGGACTTGGGCGTCTGGACAGGGCCCTTGCCGCCTGTCCTCTGGGGGCAGCTGGCAGTCTTAGGAGTCAGCTCTGCTCAGCGTTGGAACAACAGGGTGGGGTGACATATGGATCATCGTGGAGCCTCCTTCATCCAGCTCTGGAGTAAACAGTCCCAGGCAGCAGGGACACTTGTCTGCTGTGCCTCTAACCCTCCCTTAACCAGCGTTTATAAAGCCATAGAAGCCACAACTGTTACAAGGACCTTGTTTAACAACTGAGAGAAATATACGTAAAACCCACCCCTGGCCTGTCCCCCACTGTCCTCTTCGGGCATCTGCCATTCCCAGTGTCCAGCATCTTGTTCTGGTCCCCCCTGTCCAGTTGTAAGTGCCTTAGGGCTTCCGCCAGCACAGGACAGGAGTCTCTCTAGAGGTGGCCTGGGGAGCCGAGCTGAGGGCTCTCTCAGAAGAGAGGGTCAGGCCTGCAGTGACGCTGTCTGACGGCTCCGGGCCTCTCTGAATACTTCTTAAAGAAATGATGGTGTCCTGTCCAGCCCCCAGGGAGTAACGGTAGCCACATGGTGGGCTGTCAATTCAGCCAATGGCGTAAGTTCAAAGAAGCGCAGAGGCACCAGCAATGGGCCAGGCTTGGCAGGGAGGGGCCGGGGAGGGCCTGGCACATGGACATGCCAAGTGAAGGGCAACTGGGGGGCTGGGAGAGACACCGAGCAGGGACCACGCTGCAGCGAGAGTGAAGTTCCTTGTGTCAAAGGATGGCAGAGAGAACAGAAGTGACTCCAGGTGGCCTCAGCCTTCATCCTCTGTGGGGCTCCTGTCATCTCTCTCCTCTGGCGTGTTTGGCATGATGTCACCAGGGCAGGAGACAGGGCTCCCCACCAGGGTGGTGTATCCAGCAAGGGTCCCATCCCTACCCCATGCTGACCAGGAGACATCTGTTATTCGTTCCACCCAAAGGGGTCGAGACGTGGCTTTCCCGAGACAGTGGCCACTTAAGGGGGGACCTGGGAACTGATGTCTCTGGTCCTGGACGTCAGTTAAGAGTGGGAGATCTTTACATGAAAGGCAGGGACTTTGATGTCACGCTCGAGGAAGACAGCCCTGGGCCTGGAAGGGCATGAGGATTGTGTCCCGCGTTAGGACCCTGCTGGGTGCTGGGCACTGGGCTTACTGGAATCTCCTGGGTGATCTTGCAGGGGGAGCTGTCATCTCTCCTGCAGCTGGCCACGCCTGGGTGCAGAGAGGCCAAATGCCCTGCTGAGGCCACACAGCCAGGACGCAGCTGAGCCTGGAGTCCAGCTAGGCCCATTTGGATACAGGCGAGCAACGTTTCCTCTACTTTAGCTGTTAAGGTGGTAGGACTCGGTTCAGGAGCTCACCATGGGACACGTGCCTAGACTGTGCACAGTCACCCAAGGACTGGCGTGAAGAGGGGGCTCCAGGACTGGAGGGCAGTGGAGGGGTCCCTGCACCATGCACAGAGAAGGGACGTGACCGTGAGCAGCCACTTGAGGGCACAGAACCATCACGATGTTAGCCCAGCCAACTCAGGTCCCCAAGCCCCGCCTCACCTATCTGTGTGCATATAAATGACTCTCACCCTGACCTAAGTGGGGATGACCCAGAGTGACCAAACATAAAACCAAGCAGACAAGACAGCAGGGAGGGAGGGAGGTTGGGAGGGGGAGTGAGAGAAAGATGGACCCCCCCGCACTTAGGCAGGCTCGTCCTCTGGTGTTTGCTGTAGCCACGTGCGTTCACCGTCCGCTGGAAGTGACAGCCACGTCCTGGGCACTGAACTCGTGCCTCACCCTCTCACTCGTCCCCTCGAGAGTCCCATGAGTGGGTGTCTTCAGCCAGTTCACTCTGTAACTGAGGAGACGGGGGTTCCGAGGGGCCAAGCCCCGTGCCCAGGGTCACACACTGAGGGGGCAGCAGAATGAGCACACAGAGGCCCCCGTCTGACCCGGACCCTGCTCTGAATCTCTGGTCTCCCTCAGAAGAGAGAAAAAAAAAAAGGAGCAAAATTTAGAAACAGAGATTGCACGTGTGCTCCTGCCACCGTGTGCATTCAGTGTCATCTAGTGTACATGAGGACAGGGGACATGAGTGGCCTTCCCACACCCCCTCCTGGCACGTGGGTGGGCCGGGCGCGCTCCCTCTGGAGACCATCTCTGCCCACTGTCCCATCTGTCTGCGTCCACTGCTCCAGTGGTCGGGCCTTTCCCCCCGGCAGCCCTGCTCCAGGAGTAAACTGGGGTGCTGGGAAGGTGGGGGAGCACTGAGCCTGCGTCCCATCCCTGTGTTGTCTCCATCAGTCTGGTGCTCTGTGGTTTCCAAGGCCTCGTGAGCATCCGATGAGCACTAGCAGGCATGCTTTTTCTGCAGAAATGTCCAGTCCAGCTGACACGTGGAGGCCACGAGCCCCAGGAAGCCTGGGTGTCCAGGAGCCCCCATGAGCATGCTGTGCAAGTGGGGGTAATGCACATGTTGCACGGGGAGACAAAGCACTCCAAGAGCCCTACTTGGGGGAGGTCAGGAACCTGCATTTTTCTAGCTTGGCGAGGCACTGGAGCTGGGGAGGGAAGCCAGGACCATCTGGCCCTTCTCGGTGTGTGGCGCCTCTTCCTGAAGGTGCACCAGGATGTCAGCGAGGGGGGTGGTCCAGGCTGGGCCAGCAGATCTTGGCAGGTGTCATTCATAAAGTGCTGAAGCGCAGGGACGTGGACCAAATGGCGAGGGCAGGTTCCACCCGCGGAGTGAGGGCCAGGGCCGATCTCCATTCATGCCTGACTCTCATCGCCCGGCTGTGGCTCCAGCCAGCCACGGGAGCGGGGCCATCGGTACCGAGACGAACGCAAGCGGGCCCTGGCTGTGGACAGTCGCTTGGCAAAGGGGGGCCCCACGCTGTTTTAAAACACTGATCCAGGTTTCTTTGTAACAAAACACGGGGGGAGTCTCAGCCAAGAAAAAAGGATGGAAGATAAAGCTTTGTCTGAAAGCTATTTTCAGGTACAAAAAAGGGGCACAGGCCGTACTTCTGGCCATGCCGGGGACTCCAGGTTAATAGAACGATCCGTGGGGGGAGGTAGGATATGGGGCAGGGGAGGATGCACGGGACAGGATGAGATGACAGGCCTTTAATTCTACAGAGCAGCATGTCCTGCTGCTTGTGGGAAGCGCCTGTAGACTTGGGAGGCCTCTGCTCTGTAGAGCGATGCCAGAGACAGCCAGGACCAGTGTGGCCCTACTGAGAGTCACGGTCACCTGTGAGTGCCCCAGAGATGCTATGCGCCTTCTCAGGCAGGTGTCTCCCTCGGATTACTGGTCCCCTTCTTCCAGAATCTGCCAGACCCCTTTCCAGTGGGCTGTCTGTAGCCCTAGCTGGACAGACAGAGGGACAAAGGAACCAGCCCCGACCACCGCTGATTGGACCCAGACTGGACACCGGCTCCCCAACCCCCACCAAGATGGGCCTCTCTCTTCTTCTTTCGTGGAATTTGGACCAAGGAACTTGTGTAGTCCTCTCTGGGGTCTTGAATGTGAAGGAATTTAACAGAGGCAGGGGGTGGGATGTGGGCGCACGTTAGCTCCAAGCACATAGAGAAATGAGGACATTCGGTTTGCAGAGAGAGACACAAAGAAGGTGGAGACAGAGGTGCAGAGATGAGCTAAGCCACCCTGGAGAACGTGGGCTGAGAAACCCTGTTCCTGGATCTGGGGCCCTGGTTCCAGCTCCTGTGGGCCCTGCGGTCTGCCTGGGTCTGTGAGCCGCCTTGCAGCCTCCAGTAAGCCCACTTTGACCTGGGCTGGTAAGAATATTTTTTGTGCCAGGTGATCCTGGATTGAGATAGGAGGTTTCCTTCCATAACCACATCCTGCCAGCGTGGGGCTCCACAGCCACGGGTGGCTCCCAGCTTTTCTCCAGCCCCCACTCATCAAGTGCCCCATGCCACAACAGGAGCGACACCCCACGCACGCAGAGGGACCCGCACACTTCCCCTCAGGTCCGCTTAAGTTCCAAAAGAATGTGGAAATAACAGACTCACTTCCTTTAATCAGCTGACACCCCTGCTCATGCCTCAGTGACATCTGACGTGACTCCAGCCTCTGTGATGGCAGCTCCCAGAAAGGGACTTGAGCTGGGGAGCAGGAAGGAGGGATGGAAGCATTGTTCACTTCTGTGCTTCTCCCTCAAACAGGTGCATCTGGGGAAATATTTTGAGCTCCACGGAATGTAGAACTGAGTGGGTGATCTGCTGCCCTTTGCTTTCTGGGAGGCAGAGTTTGCAGAGGGAGCTTCACGGGTGTCCCAGGATGGCTCACATTTGGCAGCGAAGGAAGAAAATCAAATCCAAACTACCCGGCCTTGGTGTGGGGTTTACTCCCTGGCAATGCCCGTACTTCTGTGGCCTGGACTGAAGAATGGGCGACAGGCAAAGGGGGCCATGCCAGGGCTGTGGCCTGGGACGTGCCTGCGCCCCAAGGAGAGCGTCTCAGTCCTGAGCCTGTGTTAGAGTCCCCTGCAGGGGGGTGGTAACTGCATCCTGGGCCTCATCCCCACCGCTTCCCATTCAGTTGAGTCTGGTCCCTGAATTTTCCTCGTCCAAGTGGTTCTGATCAGGTGCTCCACGGCCACACTTGGAGAAACAGGCAGGGTCTGTCTGTGTCTCTGGGAATTAGGTTAAAAACAGGCACTGGTTCAAACAACCAGTTTATTTGTTTGAAGTAGGTTTACGATCCCCCCAGGCCACAGCAGCAGCAGCCAGGTGGACGTGACCCCGCCTGCAGCCAACAGTGTCCATGCCTGCAGCCTCTGGGCTCCTCCCCACCAGAGGCTTTGATTGTGTGTCTGCTCTGGTGTCTAGAGGTTACAGGCAGCCGCAGACATGTCTGGGTTCTGGGTGGGCTTCAGCGGCTGCATTCCTGGGCACGGGCAGTGTGACATGCTGGGTGGGTCTCAGGAACACTTGAACACTCGCCCATCAGTGAGCCATGGGGGGCGGTCTGTACCCCTACGTTTTGCTTCTGGCCCATTCTGAGCCGAGTCTCAGCCCCACCAGCAAGGCTTTCCTTGGGTTTTCACGACCAACCTCCATCTGAGGCCAGGGCTCGGTCAGTGGGCCGCGCCTTGTGTCCTGTGCTTGGGTTTCTCTCTTAATAATCTGCCCATTCCTTGGTTTCCACAAGGTGCACATGTTGCTTTTCTGTCTTCCCAGAACTCCTCTCGGGGTGGAGGGTCTGCCTCTTGTGAACAGATCTCTTAGGCATTGAGCCAATTCCGGGTCCACCTCTGTTTCTCTAAGATGGAATTCCATACATAGCAGGCAGGAAAGTAGACATTCTCGCTATGAGCCTTAATCACATTGGATATTTATCCAAGATGTTGGTCAAGCTTCTGCTCCCTGACCTGTCAGACTTGGAGGCCAGGGCAGTGCCCAGGTTTCTCCACCCCAGGGATCCCCATGAAGCTCGTGGAGTGCACACCACTGGCGTGGCTCACCTGCACTGCGCGCTCCGCGGGAGTCCTGTGCAACCAGCACACTTGGTCTCTCCAACAGCGAGGGCCATCCTTTAAAGACCATTACCTGGAGGACCCTCCGGCTGTGTGATTGTCACGACTGCATGATGGAATTGTGAAACACCAGAGGGACAATGTTTACAATGAGGAATCCCATTAGAAAAAGCTATTGTTGGGGCCGGCCCGGTGGCGCACTGCTACAGTGAGCCGCTTGGGAGCGCGGCGGCACTCCCGCCGAGGGTTCGGATCCCACATACAGACCGGTTCCCGCTCACTGGCTGAGCGAGGTGCGGGTGCAGCACCGAGGGTTGCGATCCCGTTGCCGGTCCCGGTCCGGTACGGGCGCGACACTGAGGGTTGCGATCCGTTGCCGGACACGAAAAAAGACAAAAAGGAAAAAAAAAAAAAAAAAGAAGAAGAAGCTATTGTTCCAAGCCAATGAAACAAATCCATCTTAAATTGGTCGCTAGGGTCCAAAATTCCAGGCCTTTCACCAGAACACTTTATGAACCAAAGTGAAGCTGGGAAACTTAATAAAGCTACCGCCTCAGGTGGGCTTATTCTCGAGGTACAGTATCCACATCAGTTCACCAGAATTTCCCCTTTAGGCCACAGTGTTTCAGCAATTCGGGTCTTCAGTAGTAGAGATGATTTTTTTTGGCAGGCTAAGTAGGTTCTTTTCTCTTTTAGGTTTTTTTTTCCCTGCAGCCAACACCAGACCAAGAATGTTAAGGGGCCATCAATTTAATCTGGCTTTCATGAACTGTTAGGGGCAGTAATTAAGTAGCCTGAGAAGAGACTTGAGTGACGTGGGGACTCATTCTGAAACCAAATCACGGGCATTTGCTCTGTGGGAACTGAGACTCATGCGGAGACCTGAGAGGCAAGCCTAAAGACTGGTGAAACTGGCTTCCTTTCAACTCCAGGCTAAGCAGCCAACAAGCCCTGTGCACCTTGTTGGTGATGTTAGACTTTTTCCAGCTCTCATCCCAGAAGGTGTCTCTGGTAACTGGGTCTAGAACATTCCATGCTGATGGAGAACCTTCATTTTCTTTTTTTTTTTTTTTTCCTTTTTTGTCTTACTGACCGGTAACGGGATCGCAACCCTAGGGATGTAAAGCCGAATAAGACCCAGGCTTTGACCTTAGGACATAATAGTACAGAACCACAACTGTCATTCAGTAACTGTATGTATTACACACTGTGACACAATGTGTCTTGGAGAACATTGCTTGGAACGAATAATCCTTCAACAATATCTAAGTATTTTTAGTCTTTTCCACACACTACAACTATTGATCCATAATTTTATCTGCCCCTTGGACCTCCTACCTGGAAAGGTAACGATGTCTCAGATAAATGACCAGCATCAATTCCTAGGCTGGCCTCCCAATCTATGTTAACAAATCATTCTTTTGGAATCAAAAGTATTGGAAATCTCTTGACCGCAAGTTCGGTATCTTCTAAATTGAGACACTAGTCTTGTAATTTGGTGGTCCCCCCTCAAGCCTGGACTCCCGTACCTCAGTCAAGGGGCAACACTCCCTTGAGGCAATTCCTCCAGGTATAAAGGCCTAAGGAAGCCTTTGCAATTTGCTGCCACTAAAAATCCCCTAGGGGACATGTGTGTATGCATCAATATGTGGATAAGTAGAAAATGAAGGTTCTGGGCCGGCCCGGTGGCGCACTGGAGAGTGCCCCGCTTGGGAGTGTGGTGGAGCTCCCGCCGAGGGTTCGGATCCCATGTGGAGACAGCACTAAACAGAGTCAGCACTCGCTAAAGGCGTATTGAATAATTTCTGAATTAAAGAAAGAACGCTTTGTTTTTGACCTTGGAAAGTAAGTCAGTTTTAGGGCAGCAAAATTATTCCGCATGATATTGTAATGGCGGGTATGTGTCATTAGAGCCCACAGAATGTACAGCACCAAGAGTGGACCCTAATCGAGCCTGAGGACTCTGGGTGACGATGGCCTGTCAGTGTAGGGTCATGGATTGTCACAAATGGACCCTCTGCTGGGGGTGTTGATGTTGGGGTGGCTGCGGGGCAGGGGGTGAGTGGGAACTCCCTGTATTTTTCGCTCAATTTTGCTGTGAACCTAAAACTGCTCTAAAAAAACCAAGTCTCTATATTTTTAAAACATCGGATTTCAGCAAGGAGCAATGGAGGGTGACGTTATCCAGGGCAGAGAGGACAGCACGAGGGAACGTTCCTGGGTGGGATGGGGGCCAGGAACACAGATTCTGGAAGATTAGTGACAATGCAGTTTGGCTTGAGGAAATGACGTATGGAAGGGGAATCAGATGAGACAGGAATGGAAAAGCAGTTTAAGGACAGAGGACTAGGGCTTGGGGTAACGCATAAAAAGTTCCAACATAGTGGAGTAGGCGGCAGGGAGCCATCGAAAGTTCCTCACACTATGTCGTAGCAGGGAGTAAAGTTGCAGTTAAATCTGGGTCAAATTATCACGTTTTTTATTTCGTCTACATTAGTGCTTCTCAGTTGGGCGGTACCAATTCTCTCTTCAGGTACAAACAACAGAAGCCTCCAAAATGCACCTGCCCAGGGCTGCTCTGGTTTGCATGTCCCTCAGCATCCCCTTGCTGTACGTTCAGCCAGTTTCAAAATGAAATGTCACTGTGGTTAATCTCAGGTGGCTCTTTATTATTCCCCCCAATTGTACCTTTTCCTTTTAGCCTAAACACAATATCTATCCAATGTCCCTCTCGGAGGTGTGCCATGGAGAAGGACAGAAGAGGAGAGACTTGGTTAAAGAAGATGGAGCCAGGACAAACTGCACGGTGACCACGAGGCTCTACGGCTCTTGAAGGGACGGCATGACACACGCTCATCTAAAACCTTCCCAGTGCCCCCACTGCTTATCCCACTCCCAGGGGAACGCAGGGAGGACCGGGAAGGCACCTTCAGTCACAAGAGGGACTCACGCTGTGCAGACACCTTCACCAGGGAGGAGCTCCTGTGACCCTCTAGCCATGTGGCCATCATGGAAAAGAGCAGCCTCCCCATCACGGCGTGCCCAGCATGGGACTGTGATGTGGGCCAGATCCCCTGAGGATAGATCCTCGCATCCGGCTGCTGGAAAAGCCTGCACTGTGGGGACCCTGCCTGACTGTGAAGGCACCAGTGAGGACCCTGCGTGTGGCTGAGACGGTACACTGGGGTGGCACGGAGCACCGGGATGGAGGGAGAAAGTAACTGCATGCAGCATCCACCTGCAAGCACAGGAGACGGTGAGAGGACACGGGCGAGGGTGTGAGGCCAGCAGCTGGTGGCTCCTCTGTGGTTTTCCCGGGACAGGCTGCCGTGGCACAGAGAGGAAGGTGCGATGACAAACCTAGGCTGTCTTTCGACCGCTTCTTCCTGGACACTGGGGAGCATCTTGGTTGAGCATCCTCCAAAAAGGCTTTTCGGGACCTTTTATAAAAACAGCATCTTCCTTGCCTGCTCCTGCTCCTGCATCACACTTCTACAGCCCTGCCCGTGCCATCTCCTCTCCTGTGAGTCACACAGCATGCGTACTGGGGCAGGTGGCTATTCCCGGCTGAGGACAGGTGACGGTGCTTGTGCCTGTGTGTGCACATGTGTGTGCTGCACTGCTGCGGGGCTGGGAGCCGCACCTGTCCTAGAGCGGGAATGGGCCAGGGAGTTGGGCAGTCCAGGCCAAGCAGCCCTGAAGGCCTCCCCTGCTGTGCATTTGTTTTCATTGTGGAAAATGTTAGGGCATTTAAACTTGACCACCAATCACTGATGGAGAGCTTGTAAAGTGGACAGTGTTTGGCCAGCCACTCTTAATTATGGTGTGTATATACCCTTACATGGTACAGGATAGGTGGGTGTGGGCAGGGCTGATGGTTTCCTGGGAAATTGAGGGGTAATACGGTAACAGAGTTATAAGTGAAGTCTCCAGATCCAGGATACTCTCATCTTCCCACCCAATACCGCCTGGACCCTAAGAATCTGTTATTCTGTTTCTCTATTCATTCAGCTAATAAGATGATTCAGTGATTAAGAAGCACTAAGGAGAGACTCCCTGGGGAAGGAAGCCCTTTGGACAACCAGATCCATCCTCAGATTGCCTGAGACATGGCTGAAAGAAATGGTATTATTCATGGTATCACGTTCATGTAATACCCACCTAGTATTACAATAAAGGGTTTCTAAAGTCATAAAAGAGCCTTGGGGTGGGCAGATGAGGTACCTAAGAGAAAACATGGTGGGTATGTTCTGAGTCAGTGACATGAACCAGCAAGCCTCCGTGTCCGGTGTTGGCCACTGGGACAACGTGGAAGAAAGCAGAGTACGGGGACCATGTTCAGAGTGGTAAGACCATCAGCAAGACCTTGGCTTCATGCAATAGCCCGTTCTCCAGATATTCCAGCAAGGCCTCCCACTTAGGAGGCAGAATTTAGAACTTACCAAAGTGCTCCTCATGGGAGCTGGGTGGAATAAGGATGGGAGGTGCCATGGAGCACCTGTCAAGGCCTCACAAGGAGAAGAGGAGACGCCATTCACATGCAAACACCAGTCTGCAGGGCTGCAGGAGTCCTGGGCTGTATCCTGTGTCTTCCACTCTCTGCCGGAGCCACATGTCCATGAAAGAGGCTCCAACCTGGAGCCACAGAACCCAGATGAGTTGCCTGATCACTGGCTCAGTTGTCAAATAGTACATGAGTATTACCCTCTAGATACAGAGAAATTTATTTATTGCATTCTAAGGATGATTTAGGCTGGGCATTCAGACTTAATTCTTTCCAGGGAACGCTGGTTGAGAAACTGCTTTCTTTTTCAAGTGTTGGGAATATTATTCATTTAAGGAAAAATCAACACTTCAAAAACTCCAGGGGCCCAGCAGGGGTGTTGAACTGCACATGGAGCGGAGCCAGAACTGCACATCCTAAGAACAACATAAGTGCTAAATAGAGGCATAAGCAGCCTGCTGGAATGGTGTGGAATAAAGTGAATATGAAAGAATTCTTTTCCTTCAAAGAGTGTGACTTCACCTTATTAAAAAGGCTTTCTAAATAAAACAAGAATGCATCCCACAGAGGGACTCAAAGACAGAACAGGTGACCACGTCTCTGTGTTTGGTCCAGCAGGTTAACTCAGCATTTCCCTGACGTGCAATGACTTTGTGCCCAAGAATTGTACTGCACATAAACATTTGCAAGTTGTGGGCCATTCATCAGGAATAGTTGTGAGGCAAAGGAAGCAAACACGTGTGGAAGAGTGTGACATGGGCATTTAGAAATGATCAGGGCAGGGACCTTGGGAAAGGAGAAGAATTTGAATGACCTAATGGGAAAAATGGAAGGGATTCAATAAAATAATTTATTTTAAAATTTCGATACTGGAGAGTCTTAGGCTCCTGAGGAAGAAGAGCATTTCCCGGGTAAGGGGTTTGTATACCAAATCCCTTGCATGTGCATTTGGGAGTCCACTTACTGTCAGCAGGACTCCCAATAGATCCCACCTGCTGGTGCTGCTGGGCTCACAGGTGAGTATTGGCAGAACTTTTCTTCCTTGCAGGCCAGAGAATCCATTGCCCTACCTGGAGGCATGGAGTTGATTCTTGTGGGGAAACTCTTTCCACACTCCCCAGCAGCAAAGTAGGGAAAAGTGAGGGCCAGAGCAGACCAAAATAACATCACAGGAGCTTTGAAAATGAGATTGTCATTGGAACCACAGCTCACAAAGTAGGTCAAGAACTGCTAAACTTAAACAGGGTGACTGCATGCTAAAATGAAATAGTAACATATGACCCAGAGTCTCTTAACATACTAACCAAAATGTTCAGCATACAACAAAAAATCACTCATCATAATAAAACCCAGGAAAGCAAAACCTGAATGAAGAAAGGCAATCAACAGATACCAACACTCAGATGAATGAGATGTTAGAATTATCTCACAAGAATTTTAAAACAGCTGTCATAAAAGTGCTTGAACTAGCAAGTGCAAATACTCTTGAAACAAACAAAAATAGGAACTCAGCAAAGAAGTAGAAGTCATACCACAAAAAGAAAAGTGTAAATTACACAACTGAAAAATGTGACCGCAGAAATAAGAATCAAGAAGCTGAGAAAATCTTGAATAGCATAAACTCAGAGAAATCCATGGTGAGACACATTACAATTAAAATTCTGGCAAAGAAAAAATCTTGAAAGCAGCCAGAGAGAGAAATGACACACTACCTATAGAAGAACATCAATTCAAGTGACAGTGGATTTTCCACCTGAAGCCATGGAGACCAGAAAAGAAGAACGCAACGTTTTCTTCAAATGCTGAAAGACCAGAACTGTCAACTGCAAATGCTATATGTGGTAAAACTGTCCTTTAGGAACGAGGGGAAATGAACAAATTCTCAGATGAAAGAAAACAAAAAGAATTTGTTGTCTGTTGACTTGCACTTACACAATGGCTGAAGGAAGTTTTTTAAGCAGAAGAAAACGATAAAAGAAGGAGTGTTGGAGCATTGGGAAGGAAGAAAAACAATAAAAAGAGAGCAAATAGTGGTACATACAATAGGTGATCATTTTTCTCATGTTTTCTAAATTATATGTGATGAATGGAGCAAAAATTATAACACCAGCCGATACTAAAGACAACAATGTTTAAGAGTGAGGAATGGAAAGGTGTCCTAATGGTAAGGTTTCCAGACTTCAGCAAAAGTGGTAAAATGTTTATATCAGCAATTGTGTTAAGTTACATACATATGTTGTGATACCCACAGTAACCACTAAGAAAACCACACAGAGATAGACTTAAGAACACCATAAATAGATCAGAATATAATCCTAAAAAATATTCAAGTGACCCACATGAAAGCCAGAAAAGAGAAACAGAAAAACAAGGTCTAGAGGAAATCTACGGAAAATCAATAATAAAATTGCAATTTTATCAATAATTACCTTAAAAGTAAATGTTCTAATTATACCAATCAAAAGACAGAGATTGGGAGAGTGGATTAATAAAACATGACCCAACTATATGCTGTTTACAAGAAACTCCAACTTCACTGATATAGATAGATTGAAAGTAAAAGAATGGGGAAAATAAAGCATGCAAACTATTTTTTTAAAAAAGCAGGAGTTTGTATATTAATATTAGATACATAAGATTTCAGAGAAAAGAAAGTTAGTTGAGACAAAGAAGGACATTACGAAATAATGAAAGAATCAATACTGTAAGAAGATATATTGATTCTAAAGGTACATGCTGCAAACAACAGATTTTCAAAATACATGAAGCAAAAACTGATAGAAAGGAGAGAAGAAATAGACAAATCTACAATTATCTTTGGGGACTTTAAACTGTCCTCTCAGAAACTGATGGAAGTTCTAGTCAGAAAGTCAACAAAGGTGTAGAAAATCTGAACACCACACTCAATCAAAAGCATTTGATTGACACATATAGAATGCTGTACCCAGAAACAGCAGAATACACACATTTTTTCCATAGAACATTCACCAAACTAGTCCATATCCTGGGCCATGAAACCAACTTCAACAAATTTAAAAGAATCTGAATCACAGAGTTTGTTCTCTGATCATAGTGAAATCAAATTAGAAATTAGAAAGACAGCAGGAAAATCTTTAAACGTGTGGAAGTTAAACAAGAGACTTCTACAAGATTCACAGGCTAAACAAGAAGCCTCAAAAAATGACAAATATGTAAAATTAAATAAAAGTAAAATCACAACACATCAAAGTTATGAGATGTAACAAAAGCAGTGCACAGAGGCAAATTCATAGCATTTGATGATCAGATCCTGATCATCCTAACGTACAGATCCTGAAACCATTGAAAGTGTAACACTCATGGATCCAGCAACTTAGAAAAAATGAACCAATTCCTCAAAAACCACATACTAACAAACCTCAACCAAGATAAAATAAATAATCTAAATAGTTATATAGCTATTCAAGAAATCAAAATTTGAATTAAAAAGTTCCTGAAAAAGAAATCTCCAAGTCTGGATGGATTCCTTAGAGAATTTTACCAAAGATTTTGGCAGAAGAATAAAGAATTAATGCCAATTTTACACAATCTCTTCCACAAAATAGAAAAGGAGAGAACTTTTTAAAACTCGTTTTATGAGGCTAGTCTCACCCTGATACCAAAACCAGACAAAGAAAGTAAATAAAATAAAATAAAAGCTACAGACTAATATTTCTTATGAATTTGATGCAAAAATCCACAACAGAATATTAGCAGATTGAATCCAACCAAGTATAAAAATAATTATATGCCATGACCAAGTGCGAGGCAGGTTCAGCATTCAAAAGTTCAGACCATGGACTACTACTCAGCAATGAAAAAGAAAAGAATTATGGGCACACACAACAACCTGGATGAGTCTCCAGGAAATTATGCTGCAGAACAAAAGTCAACCTCACAAAGTCACATACTGAACAACGCCATTTATTGTAATGCTCTTGAAATGACAAAATCTTAGAAACAGAGAACAGATTAGTTAATGGTTGTCCTGGGCTAGGGATGCAGGTGATGGGGCGGGAGAAATGTGGGTGTCATCCTAGAAGGGCAGAAGGAGGGATCATCGGGGTGATGAAGCTGTTATTGGTGGTGTTGTGTCCACACACCCCATGTGATAAAATTACATAGAAGTAATGCACACACAAAACGCATACACACACACACCACGCACACCCACACACCCCAAAACACCACACCACACACACACAACACAACACATTACACACACACACCACACACAACACTAAGCAAACACACCACACACAAGACATGCCACACACACAACACACAAAACACACACAAACACACACATACAAGACACACACATGATGACACACACAACACAACACACTACACACACACCACACACACACAAGACATGCCACACACACAAGACATGCCACACGCACAACACACGACACTCCAAACATGACACACACACAAGACACACCACACACACACAACACGTGACACTCCAAACACCACACACACACACACACACAAGACACACCACACACACAACACACGACACTCCAAACATGACACACACACACAAACACACACACACAACACATGACACTCCAAACATGACACACACACACACAAGACGCACCACACACACACAACACATGACACTCCAAACATGACACACACACACAAACACACACACACAAGACACACCACACACACACAGCACACGACACTCCAAACATGACACACACACAAACACACACAAGACACACCACACACACACAACACACGACACTCCAAACATGACACACACACAAACACACACAAGACACACCACACACACACAACACACGACACTCCAAACATGACACACACACACAAACACACACACACACAAGACACACCACACACACACAACACACGACACTCCAAACATGACACACACACACAAACACACACACACAAGACACACCATACACACACAACACATGACACTCCAAACATGACACACACACAAACACACACAGAAGACACACCACACACACACAACACACGACACTCCAAACACGACACACACACACAAACACACACACAAGACACACCACACACACAACACACGACACTCCAAACACGACACACACACACACAACACACCACACACACACACACACACAACACATGTATAAATAAAAGTGGGGGAATCTGAATATCAGCTAATTGCATTCCCGTCAATACATTGGTGGGGATATCACACTACTGTTTTGATGGATGTTCCCTTTGGGAAACTGAGGGAGGTGCACATGTGGTCTCCCCATATTATTTCTTACAACTGTACATGTGTCTCAAAACTGTATAATTACCACAAAAGAGAAGTTTAATTAAAAAATCAGTTGACCATATTTAAGTGAGGTTATGTTTTTTGGAAGCATTAAAGGAAAGAACTGGTATATCTGCTCGTTGGTAACTGATTGCTCTGGTGGAGGCCTCTGCCCCCCCCCCCCACAACCATCTCCCTCCCACCAAACAGTCCAGAGTTAAAATGAAGACTAATAATCAATATAATTTTGTCCTTCAGGGTGTTGTGCCTGTCCTGATCCGAAGCGGTGAATTCCTGGCTACTCCCCCAATCTCTAGGGCTCAGTGTCCCCGCTGGAGCCAGCAACATGTGACATTTAAACAGGATACAGCAGCATTGTTCCTTGTTCTGTTTTCTACCACTAATTTACTAATTAGAGGATAATTTTTTAATACGTAGAAGGAAAGTATTTTTTCTGCTCGTAGTAGTTTATAATCTTACTTTAAACAAACCCATTGCACCAGGGTACTTTGAAAAGTTCATGGAAAGATAGAATTAAAAGATAATGCAAATCTTTCCGTGAACTTTTTGAGAACTCCTTGTATATAAATCTGATTGTCCGTCCCCCAAAATAAATTAGATAGTGAGAATTTATTTTCCAATAGAATTCAACAGTCCTCATTAAAAGTAAGTAGTGTGGTCACATGTGATTAACAGTGTTGTTTATCCATAAGTGGGTGTGGATCGTGTTAATAGAGATAGACCCCAGGTGCCCTCTGCAAGAACTCCCCAATTGCAGGACTCATCTCAGGCCAGGCAGTAACCTCAGGCGGCCCTAAAACAACTAACAACAAATACAGAAATGCTCGAGGCCAGGGGTTGGCAAACTTTTCTCTAAAGGGCCAGACAGTAAATATTTTAGGCTTTCTGGGCTATGCATTCTCTGTTGTAACTATTCAACTCTGTTCTTTTAGCAAGAAAGCAGCCCCAGACAATCTGCTAACAAATGTGAGGCTGTGTGCCAATAAAACTTTCTTTGTGGAACCTGAAATTTGAATTTCACACAATTTTCAAGTGTCCTGAGCTATTACTCTTCTTTGATTTTTTTTTTTCAATCACTTTAAAGTGTACATGGGCTTTATGAAAGCAGGCTGTGGGCTGGACTTGGCCAGCGGGCTGTGAATGCCGACCCCTATGCCAGGCCACAAGACAGACTGTTAAATATTAGCCCAGCTTCTGGAAAGAAAAACCAAGGAATTAAACTTGGTTACAAAGGGGCTGATTGCCCACCCATCATAAGGGGCACTTGCCAGCATTCCTGTAATGGCAGACACAAGAGAGAAGCATCACAAGTCTGTTTAATCGAAGTTTTATAGGACTTCAGAAATGATGATCCAAAGACCCAGCGAAAACTGTACATTTTTATGCTTAGTTTTGACCAAGAAAGAGCAGCCGTGTAGAAACGTGATTGGACAAAGGGTGCGATCTAGTGGGAATAGACTGGGGGTCCCCAGTGGGACCTGTCTGTCCAGATTCTTCTTGGCTGTCTGTGCAGCATTATTTCCTTCTCCCGGGGGCAGGACCCCTCTGGAATGAGGGTCTTATGATCACCTAGCAGACAGGGCAGGTCAGAGAACTTTTCATGGCCAGCTCCTACACAGAAAGGCGGGGAGAGGTTAGAGTAACATTTCTAGTTTCTGTGATCTGCCTGGGAGTGGGAGACAGAGGGGAGGGAAAGGGTCAGAGAGAGACTTTGCTTCTGAGCCCTCAGATCTCCTTTAGAGCAAAGCACTCAGCACGCCAAAGCGCCATCCTTTGGGGTACTGTTTTCCGAGCCTCAACAGTGACAATGATCTTAATGCATATTTGGTGACATAAAGTCTAACCAGGTAGTTTTTCAAAAAATTAGCAAGAAACATTTCGTGGGTGCAAAAAGAGAAAGATGATTAGGAGATGTTAAGATATGCGTGTGTGTGTGACACACATACACAGGGTTAATAGACAACGGTAGAATTTATCGTCACCTTCCTTGTCTCTAAGTAAAGCATTAATCTGTAGACTATTAACTGCTCCTGAAATCCAGTCTCCAGCAGCTGCTGACATCAAGGAAATATTCTGCATTCGCATTCTAAACTGACGAACCTTGAGACATCCTGCTGCCAGAGACGTGAGAGAATTTGCATCCATCTGCAGTTTCCTAGGGCTGGGCAGCTGGGAATGTGGGTTCTGGCATTGTTGGGGGCTGGCGAGGCTGTAACTGAGTTAAAGAGACCTCAGATAACGGTGGTATGAAAGATGCCACCTTTTCGTTTCCCTGAGGGGAATCCGTTCTTCTGAAAGGTCCTGTTTATTCATTTCCTTACTCGTGGGCTTTAAAGTAAAGTTTGGGCATCATCAGAATCACAGAGATGACAGTGATTCACGTCCCTCGGTGACATGTCAAAGTCCAATGGGAGATGCCAAAAAATCCAGCTGATTTTAATTTAAGAGAAAACCTCAAATAGCCTTTGGTGCCTGTTACCGTCTTGTCATCCCTAGTTTTGAGAGGCTCCCTAATTTTATGCTCCCTGTTTTTGGAACTCTCTTTTGTAGCAGGGGGCAGCTACATTCCTTACTTAATGACTTTGCAAAGAGCCATCGCGTGACGTTATGCCAGATTTGCTGATAGAAACAAAAAGAGTAACTCTACCATCCTGTAACCACTGGCCCCCAAAGCTACTTCCCAAACTATTTTTTTTTAGCCTTCATTCTCTAGGACACTCTCACACTATTTTCTGCATATGCACAACAGATAAGAATTTTGCACAAAATTTTCCTATGGGTAGAAAACAGATGTCTTTTTCCAAACGACAGGAGCCTGACGTTCTGATACGTTCTCCCCTGCAGACTTCGAGAAGTCATTTGCTTGATTGCAGGTGCTCTGCGTCTCCGATTCTCACATTTCTCCACAGCGCTTGCAGTGATTGACTATCGACTGCTGACTCATTTTTAGCTCCTAACAAGTCACTAACCGGTGTGCGACTTGATACCAGGGTGAAGAATGACATTGTTTTCTTCCACTGTGATTTTTTCTCTTTGGCCACTGTCAGAAAAAAGAACAAAACTAATAACAGCCTGATCCCAGGGTCCCACGAACTCAAAACATGGTTGATTGATTTCTCTGTACTCTGGAGGGGCAACTAGACCTGATTTGTACTTTGCCTGCAGACATGAGAGCTCCTGCATGAGTTAGGGAGAGACACGGTGGGGTCGCCCTCCAGGCATTAGGAGGTACTGGATTTCCTTCCTGGCAGTAGGTAGCCCACCCGACTTCGAGCCCCTTTCCATGTTATCCCAGCAAGGCAGTGACTTGTCCAGTGCTGAAGGACGGATCCCCCTCGCCACGGATGGAGAACCAGGCCCGAGGAAGATGAACCCTGATCCAAGCCGTCCAGTTACATTAGCAGGAAGGAGACGCAAGGTGCATATAGAGATGGTCCCCACCATGTGCCTTGTTCTGCTCGTACCTGCCCTCGGAGATCACACACTGATAGGGCACGAGGGGACAAGCCACACTGGAACCGAGTGTGCTGGGCCCCGAGATGCCCTGCCCGGACCTCCCTCTGGGGCTGAGGCTGTCACGTACTTGTGAGCTGCTGACTCTTGGAAGCTGACAGCCAGAGCTACAGCATCGTGCCTCCTGCAGAGGGACAAGTGATGTCTTGGGGCAGAGGGGGTCAAGAACAGGCCTTGTGTCTTAAGGCAGGACAACTCTGAAGGGTCAAGTTCTCCAAGGATTGGCTGCGCCTTTGCGAAGGCGTTTAGAGTAAATTCCCAGCTGTCCACAGTCCAAATTCACTTTCTCTGTGAACTTCCTTTCTGCAAATGTCCACTTAGAGTCTAATTATCTGAGGATCCCAATTTAAAACAAGCAAGAATTCCTCAGGACAGGACAGTTTCCTCTTAAGAATCGCATTCTCTTGATTCATTCACCTGCTGTGTACTGAGGTCCTACAAGGCTCCAGATACCAAAGTTTAGCAATTATAAGGTGCATAAGGGATGTGCCTGTTCTCAAAGAACTCACAGTCTATTAAGGTAGAGTAAAAAATGGGAAAATGACATACAGAATCATCAAATCATTTGTAAGAAATTGTGGCATCACAGAAAAGGGTTACCAAATCCAACCCTGAGAGATGGAGAGAGGCGGGAACATGTTCTGGACAGAGTAATAACACAGCTAAAATTGTATTTTTTTATTATTTTAAAATTCTGAGATGTAGTTTGCATGCCATAATGTTCATCCCTTTAAAATATACAACTCAGTGTGTTTTTTCCCCCTTAAGTAGTAGACTTTATTTTTACATCAGTTTTAGATTTACAGAGAAATTGAGCAGATTGCATAGAAAGTTTCAAAATATACAGTTTCTCTTATTAGTAACATCTTCCATGAGTGTGGTACATTTGTTTCAATCATGAACCAATATTGCTATATTATTATGATGAGTATTATTATTTGGCAGCTGGATGGTGTGGAACTCCACACCCTTGACCTTGGTGTTATCACACTCTGCTCTAACTAACTCAGCAAACCAGCCAACCCTCATACATTACTATTAACTCAATTTTGCATTACAGCTCTCTCTTGGTGCTGCGCAGGTCTGTGGGTTTTGCCGAATGCAAATGTCCTGTAGTCATCATGACAGTATCATATGGAACAGTTTCACTGCCCTAAAAATTCTCTGTGCTCCACCTGTTAATCTCTCTGTCCCTCCCTCCTCCCTTGGAACCCTGGCAAAGAGTGATTTTTGTTTTTCTGTTACCTCAAACATTTATCATTTCTTTGTGTTGGAAACATTCAAAATCCTCCCATCTAATTGAAAGTATACAGCAAATTGTTAATTACAGTCACCCTACACTGCTGCAGAACACTAGATCTTATTCCTCTTATCGAGCTGTAACTTTGTGTCCATTCACTTACCTCTGACTGTCCCCCCACTTCCCTGCCCTTTCCGGACTCCGGTAACCACCATTCTACTCTATATTTCTATGCAATCAACTTTCTAAGCTTCTACAGATCAATGAGGACACGCGGCATTCCTCTTTCTGTGCCTGGTTTACATCACTTAACATAATATCCTCCAAGCTCATCCATGTTGCCACAAATGTCAGGGTTTTGTATTTTTCATGGCTGCATAGTATTCCATCGTGAACATACACGGCATTTTAAAATCCATTCATTTGTTGATGGACACTTGGGTCGATTCCATATCTTGGCTATTATGAATAGTGCTGCAGTAAACACGTGAGTGCGGATGTCTCTTGGATATACTGATTTCCTTGGCTATTTGAGTGGAAAGTTTGCTCAACTGTAGGCATAAAATCTGTGGAACCTCTCTAGTAAACTTTTTATTTCAGTCGTTGCACTTTTCATCTCCCAGATTTCTATTTGGTTCCTTTGTATAATTTCTGTCTCTTTGACGATATTCTCTATTTGGTGAGACGTTGTCCTCAGACTCTCCATTAGTTCTATAGGCATAGTTTCCTTTTTTTTAAAAAATATATTTAAAAGAGATAATTTAAAGTCTTTGCGTAATAATTTTAATGTCTGGGCTTCCTCAGGGACATTATATTGATGGCTTTTTTCCCTGCATGTGGGTCGTGCTTTCTTGTTTCTTTCAAAATCTCTCGGATCCACCAGCTCTCTCTGTGCCCACCACCCCCAGACACTCTGACCTACTGTCATCTCCCCGCTCTTCTCTCCATGTATCGAGGCCACGTGCACCCCATCCGCACTCTACAGCAAGAGTGGCCTTTTCAAAAGGCAAATCTGATTACCTCCTCCCACTGCAGCCAGTAGGATGGCCCCAGTGAGCCCGTCTCTGTGGTTCACACCCTTTGTAATCCCCACCCACGTTATATGAGTCGATTCGTGTGACCAACAGATTTGATCAAGAATGATGGAATGTCACTCCCAAGATCAGGTTATAAAAGATGCTGCCCCTTCTGACATGGGCTCTCTCAGACCCCCTTTTTCTTGCTCTGGGGGACACGGCTGCTCTATACTGAGCAGCCCTATGGAAAGGCCCACAGGGAGGAGCAGAGACGTCCTAAGTGACCCTGGACATCGATCCTCAGCCTGGTCAAGCCTCAGATGAGGGCTCGATGGCAACCTCATGTGGGACCCTGAGCCAGAACCACCCAGCTGAGCTGTGCCTGGATTCCTGACCCTCAGAAACTGAGTGACATCACGAGTGCTTGAAGCCACTCAATTTTGGGGTAATTCATTACATAGCAATACATAACTAATGTGGTTTCCCCAAATTCTTTAATATGGTTTTCAAAGCTCAATATAGTCTGGTCACTACCTGTTATGACTGCCACGTTGGCCACCAAGTCCTCTGTCCCAGACGTCTTTCAGACCAGACGCCTCCAATACCAGGACCACTCTGCACACGCCGTTTTCTCTGCTGGCAATGCTGTCCTGAGCCGCATTCATCTAAGTTAAAACCTACCCCTTCACATGACAGCTCAAGTCCCTTCCTCCAGGAATCCCTCTTTCTTTTTATTTTTTTTTTCCTTTTTGTCTTTTTTTACTGACCGGTAACAGGATTGCAACCCTTGGTGTTGCACCCGCACCGCGCTCAGCCAGTGAGCGGGAACCGGTCTCCACATGGGATCCGAGCCCTCGGCGGGAGCGCCGCCGTGCTCCCAAGCGGCGCACTCTCCAGTGTGCCACCGGGCCACCCCCAGGAATCCCTCTTTCATCTCCCAAATGACTGCGTCAAATCCTTCAGCTGTAAGCCATGAAGGCCCACACACCTCTCTTTCATGGCACCTGCCTGGTTTCATTACAGCTAATGTGTACTGATGCATTCCTACGTGCCCAGCCTGATCCGAAGTGCTCTGCAGAATGCAGGCAACCATCACACAACCCATTTGACAGATGAAGAAACTGAGGCACAGACAGGTCAAGAAAGTCGCCCGAGGTCACCCGGGCCACGTGCAGCTGTGTGTCTATTTGTGTGTTTATTTCATTGCATCCACTGCCCCAGGACACCGTGTGCTCCACAGTGGCAGAGACTTTTCTATTTTCTCCCAGAGGAGCCCTAAGCCTCCCTTCCCGACCACCCGAACACACAACCGCACAGTTGTCAGCGAAGCCCTCCGAGGCCTGGGCTACAGGGTCCCACAGAGCAGTGGCCACAGAGACCTTTTACCTCTCTTTGCACAAGCATGTGGGACTTGGACGTGCAAGGGACAAATCTGTGTGCTCAGGGGACTCTTTGCATGACCAGCTCCTCATTCTTCCCCCCTCCCTGCTCACACAGTCAGCTCTTGGGAATGAACTCCAGAATAGCACAAAGTACAGGCCATGCAGGGTTTTTAGGACGTGATGCCAACCACAGAGCCCCAGGCTTTTCCTCTCTGGGCAGCAGGAGCCCATTCTTCAATGGTAGCGGGTGTGGGAGGCCCGGGCCAAAGGCTCAGGCAGGCCGACTTCCAGGAGGACTGGGCCATCACACCCAGGGCCTTGCAGCCAACCCTCTGCCGCGGGTTCTGCCAGACAGGAGCAGCAGGCCCAGCCACCCAGCAGGGGAGAGGCTGGTGGGCAGGAAGGGCCTAATGCCAGGTGACAGAGCGGACGACAGGCCGGCCAGCCGGCACCAGCCTGCTGCCAACTGTTAGTGCAGCTCAAGGAGCATGGAGCAGGTGGGAAGCGGGTGGCAACCCCCAGCTGCCCCGACTCCATCCTGGAGCAACCAGGCTGGCTGCCTGGGGTCCGCCTGGGGAGGCAGAACCCGCCCCTCACTCTGCTAAAGGAGCTCTGGTCCTGGGGTCCTAAGTCATTGGTTCATACCCATTGCATGCAGCATGTGACCTCGAGCAAATGACATTACATAGGTGCTCTAACCCACGCAGGGCTGTCACAGTGAGCAGATCAAGTTACACGTGCTTGGAACGGGCTCCGAGGTTTGCACAGAGCAGTTTACCTGTGCACCTTGAGGTGTTGCTGCTGCGGGCTCCAATGCTGGTCCGCCACTGCTGCATGTCAGTGGTCCGCCTTTGAATATTCCAAATGTGGGCCCGTGTCCTGGATTGTGGGCTGAAACCATGTGCACCCTGTGGATGGCAGTGACACATCAGCCTGTTCTTGCCTGGGCCCAGCCAGCCTGCTCCCAGGCCCCTGTCAGAGGCCATTGCGGGCTCCTGGCCTCTCTGTCACCCAGCCCCAAGGCGGTGCAATCACGGGTGGCAGCAGAAATGTCCTCAGCTCTGCCTCTGTTCCTCCCACAGAGGCCTGTTCACTCCTTGACAGTGTTCTGCAAACAGCGTGTGTACTGTTTACAGCAAAAACAAATTTCCACGAGGGTCAGACCCGGGCAGCTGATCTGGGGGATGTCTTCAGTACGCCCACGGGCACCTCCTCTTGTCTGAATTCTGCTGCTTTTGGACCTGTTGTGTGACGGGCATGCTGCCTCACCTCTCTGAGCAAAAGCAGGCAGACACTGCGGAGCCAGCTCCGAGGCCCCTGTCCCTGGAGCTCCACCTTGACAGGGTCTAGCAGGCTGAGCTTCTTTCCAAGGAGATGCTCTGTAGTGTCATCTCTCTGCAGTCTCCTCCCTCCAGCTTACACCCCTTTCCTCTAAAGAGTTACAAGGTCCCCATGATGAGCCAGATCCTGTGTTAGAAACTGATTAAACAAACACCTGCACACGTCAAAAAGGTCGTGTCAACATAGAATTAAAAGACAACCCTTTCCTCTAAAGAGTTACAAGGTCCCCATGATGAGCCAGATCCTGTGTTAGAAACTGATCAAACAAACACCTGCACACGTCAAAAAGGTTGTGTCAACATAGAATTAAAAGACAGATCTTTCCATGAACGTTTCAAGGTACCTCATAGGAGGCAGACGCAGCCCTGCCTGTCTTCCCTGAGTCCCCATTCCCCACAGGAGAGCTTCCCCAGGATGAGTAAGTGCCTGGAGGTTCTAGAAGCTTCCACGGGGAAGCAGGACTTGGAAGAGGAGCTTAAAGGATGGCCAGTTCCGCAGATAGAGGAAGCCAGGAGAGTCTGCAGGATTCAGGACAGGAAGGCAGCACAGTTGGGATGGGGGGTGCTGCGGGGTCAGCCCTAACGTGGGGGTGAACCCAGGAGAGGCCGAGAAGCTGCCCCTCCCCAGCCTCCCTGTGCCTCTACCTCCCCAGCCTGCATTTCTTCCTCTTCTCAGATGTTTCCAGAACATCACCTCATCCCAGGCCCTGGGCCCTGCACCTGTGGAACTCAGCTGTTGTTACACTCCCCACGGTGTAACGAGACGAAAAAAGCATGACTCAAAGCACCATGAATGCGTTGAGAAGCCCAGAGGGTCTGAATCCCAGAGAAAACTGGGTACAGCCACCATTCAAAGTTAGCTTCTGTTTTTTATTGTAAAGACAAGGAAGTTTCACAAGAAAATTCAGTTGATTCGATCATTACAAAAGGACACAAGGACATGGGAAGTGTTACAAAAGTTATCTATGGCTAAGTACAGCTTAAGCAATGGAAACTGGTGACATCAGTAAAGTTAGCAATGTGACATTCCAAAGTAGAATTAGTGAAATGGTCAAACTGGCTCGTTATCTCAAGTATAACCTCTCCTTAAGCAAAAGTTGCATTCTTATGATAAAATCTAAGTACAATTATTTCTAAAGTTTCCCCCAACAGACAGCTTGCCCCTAGCAAACATTTTTTTTTCACATCTTTCCCTTCAGTAATTCTTAGAGTCTCTTAACAGGATTGGTATGACAACCACCTGTTAGCTTATTAAATTATACAATCCCATACCTATGCAGAAAGTAGAGTTGATTAGATGGGCTGTGGTCCGGCGACCTGCGGGCTGTGGCCCCCCTATGCAAGGGCTTTTGCCCCATACATGCATTTACCTAAAAACTCTATTCTAAAATCAAATGAGAATCAAGATTTCTAACCCTCCACAACCTGTCACCTGAGGCACCGAGCACTCCAGTCTGCAGACTCGGGAGGCCTTTGCTGCAGGGTGTGGGAGCCTTGAGTGTGGGGAGGGTGGGTGTCTAGGGGGAGTGGAGAAGGGGTCAGGTTGTGAGGCTGGAGAGGAGAGGAAGGCCTGGAGAGCGTCAGCCTGAGAGCCTCTGCAGGGGACTTTATTCTCTGGGTGCTGGGGACCACTGAGGCATCCTTTTGCAGGAAGACAGTGGTCACAGGAGGCTGTAGGAAGATGACACTGGCTGGGGATCGAGTTAGAGAACAGCCACACTGCAGCGTCCCTTGCTTGGATGGTGCTGTGGCCTCCTGTATGGTCCCTGCTCCCATCCCCACCCCGTCAGTCCTTCCTCAGATCACAGCCTGGAGACCCGGGCGCAGTGTGACTCTGATGGTGCATCCTTCACAGCATGGAGGCCAATGTCCTTAATGCCACAGCTGGCTTCCCTGCAGGACCTCCCAGGCCTGTCCCCTTCCCCTCACTCATTCCACCTGGCCCTGCCCTCCCTGGAGCCCAGATCAGGCTGTACCCCCAGAGCCCCACACTTGCCTCTTCCTGCTCTGTCCTCACATGGTGTCCCAGGCTGCCACCTCCCTCCTACAGGCCTTCACTCCAATGTCACCTTCCCAGAGCCGGCCACCCAGCCTCCTTCTGTGAAATCCCACACACAGGCACTTCACAGCTGGGCTGCAGCACAACTGGTGGTGGCACCTGGTCTAGGGCACAAGCAGGTTCCGAATAAAGCCCTGGCTCCCCCAGACCCAGGCCTGTACCTGTGGGTGGTGTCCCCAGAGGGGGCCTTCTACTGGGCACCAAGGCCAAGCTGTGTCTTCACATGAAGGGGATGCTGTGTTTTAATTCTTCTGTCAGGAAGCTAGACAGCAGACTTCTACAATGTGCACAGAGGCATCTCATCCTGCGCCTGCCCTTCCGTTTTTATTGATCGTCATCTTACATGTGATATAGTTTATTTCTTCGTGTTGTGCATTTTCTGTCTCTCCCACTAAAATGTAAGCTCCATGAGTTTAATCAATGCTATTTCCCCAGGGCCTTGAACAGAGGGGGGCCAGGGGCGGGCCCTGGGAAGGTGACAATGCCTGATACCTAGTTGATGCTCTTCTGTTGACCCTCTGCAGCCAGTTCCATCAGCTGGTCCCCCTGGAAGCCACGCTGTCCCCATGCCCCACAGGCGCTCCCAGTGCACAGCTCCTCAGCGGGCCGTGCGTCTCTGCAGGCTGTGCGTGGTCATCTCAGTTTCACGGTCACTGGTCAGCCTTTTCACTTTAAAACCCATTTTTACCACTTTGGCCTCCATGTTTCTCACTTGAATTTTCATTGAATAGCTTGAGTTCCCTGTGGAGTCCTTTGTCCCAGGGCTCAGCCTCATCTCCTGGTCCTTGAACAGAGGGGCTTTTTTGCCTATGAACGTGTGGTGCAGAGCAGCTTGAGAAGGTGCCCTGGGGCCTCGGCCACCCTGCCCTTCTGCACGGTCCTGGTGGTGACCTCCTTAATCCTCTAGGTGGGAAGGGAGTGTCCTTCCCTGGCTCCTCTCATCGCCCAATCAAAACCCTTGCAATCCGGGTAGGAGCGGCTGCAGAAAGGGTCACAGATGAAAAGGGTCAAATAAAAGCCCCTTTCTGAAACGGAAGCTCCGCAGGTGACAGGAGCTGCACTGCTGTCCAGAGCTGCCAAACGTCCATCCGCTTAGCTGCCTCTGTGCAGATTGTGCCTGGTGGGGTCCGGTCCCTGGTGAGGAGGGTCTCAGGGCTTTCTCCTGTTCTAGGCAGCAGCTTTGGACAGGGACTGACTGCGATCTCCACCCAAAAATCCAAAGGTGGATTTTCTACTCCTGAAAGAAAATCGTTGTCTACGAGGACTAAAAATAGCTCTGTCCAGGAGCCACATACAGATGTGTGTGTATATATACATTGTATCAAATTTGTCGTCACCTTATCTGCCCTCCAGTATAATTTTTTTAAGATCAAGATTTTGGTGACTACGGGTGTCTTCATTCTCTGAGGCCTTCAGGGGCGATGGGTAGTTGCTGGTTGGAGGCCCCCACAGGTAGATTTCTTAAATCAGAACCGGGGCCAAGGCCAGTGTCTGGGCAAACCAAGATTACTGCATTTAAAACAAATAAACCAAGAAAGAAATGACCACAGTCGCCTTACTAGTAGTAGTACGTCCTGCGTTTGCTGTTGTGTTAATGGACAGCTGGTTACAGTAGGATATTTTCTTTTTTTTTTTTTTTTTTTCCGTTTTGTCTTTTTTCGTGTCCGGCAACGGATCGCAACCCTCAGTGTTGTGCCCGTACCGGACCGGGACCAGCAACGGGATTGCAACCCTCGGTGCTGCACCCACACCTCGCTCAGCCAGCGAGCGGGAACCAGTCTGTATGTGGGATCCGAACCCTCGGCGGGAGCGCCACCGCACTCCCAAGCGGCGCACTGTAGCAGCGCGCCACCTGGCCGGCCCCTACAGTAGGATATTTTCTAAGCTTTCCTGCTACCCCAAGAGAATTTTGTTAGGGTCTTTGAACCATGGCCTTTAAGTCCCTAGCCAACTGCCCGAAAGGCAGCATTGCTGAACGTGCCCTCTTGTCTTCTCTGTGACTGTGCTTACACCCCCAGGATCTTTAGGAGTGAGGGGGCGTTGTCCCTCTATGAGTTTTCAGCCAAAGCCAGCAGAGCCTGGAACTCTACATAAGCCCACCCGGTGGGGCTCAGGCAGCCTCTGGGTAGGAAGCGGACTCAGCCCCGCAGGCGGAGATCCTGCCATCTGATACGCATCCAGTGCGGGACTAATTGGCACTCCTGGGCCAACTCAGTTTTGGATGAGTTTCCTTCTGATGTTTTAAAACATCTTGAAAGCCTCTTCTATAAATGATACTCAAGGACCCTTGTGGAGAGAGATTAGTCTCTTAACTATAATAGGAGTGGGCTTTGGTCCAGATTTATAGCGTTCTGTCTCCTGTATTAAACACTAAGATCCAGGTTTAGTTGAATTTCTTCTAATTCCTTTTCAGTAGAGTACCTTGGAAACTTAACCAAGAAGAGGAAAGTGAAGAGAAAAATCAACTAATTTGCCACTGTCAAAACAATTAAGTAAAAAATGACTTCAGACCTGTGCAGATGGGAGAATTGACAAATGCATCAAAATAAATGGGGAAATTCTAATGTTGCAAGCTAGAATTTTTATGAAAACTTGCTTGGAGAGAGCAAACTCTTTTTCTAAGAAAACAGTAATAATTATAATATTCCTTACTAAGCACCAAACACCAGCCTGGACTTTTGAGAGGCACTAACTCATTTAATCCTCATGAAGCCCTTTTAAAGTAAATGTTATTCTCCATTTTACAGAGGAGGAAACTGAGACTCAGGGGTGTTAACTAACTTACCCAGTCAATAGACAGTAAGTCAATTTGAACCCAGGGCTGCTCAGCTCCAACGTACTTAGCCTTTCTACTTATCTAGCCGTCTTTTCAACAAAATGTAACAGTAACAACAAAGCTAAAAATGTGTAAGACAAGACATTTGGAAGGACAATTATCTACACACATTTTAAATTTTCTAAAAACGTTATCCGTTGAAGGCTTTTGAGTGTCTGTATCAGCGTTATCCAATAAGTTTTCTGCAACAATGCAAATGTTTTTTTATCTATGCGCTATCCAATCTGGTAGTCACTGAGCACACGTGAATACTGAGCACGAAAAATGTGTTTCATGTGACCGAGAATCTCAATTCTTAATTTTATGTAATTTTTAGTTTTTTTATCTATGCGCTATCCAATCTGGTAGTCACTGAGCACACGTGAATACTGAGCACGGAAAATGTATTTCATGTGACCGAGAATCTCAATTCTTAATTTTATGTAATTTTTTCACTGAGCACACGTGAATACTGAGCACGGAAAATGTATTTCATGTGACCGAGAATCTCAATTCTTAATTTTATGTAATTTTTTAAATTAAGTGATAATTATTTAATTTCAATTTAAATAACCATATTTAATATGGCTACCATATCAGGCAGCACAAGTCTACACATTTATAATGACAAGGCTTAACAACAAGTGATAAGAAAGAAAATTTTAATGTAAGTGTGATGCCAGAGTTGGTGTTTTTCCTCAGTAACATTAATGAAACTCCTGGAAAATAGATGAGCCTCATGCAACTGCAGACTCACCCACGGGTTTTTATCCTGTGGATGGAGATTAGTTCTCCTAAGAACCAGATGGATTTGGAACACGGTTTTAATTCTCATGCCTATGTTTAACTCTCATGTGTACAGTTCTCACATCTACTAAGGACACTTTTTATTTCAGTAAATTTAATTATGGCAGAGGAAATGTATATACCAGGGCATTACCTTTTAATTGTATTTTTCCACGGACTTTTGGAAGTACCCTAGTGTATGTGTGTACAATATGCAACAAATATATTTTTTTGTATATCTTTCTTGAAAGACTTTTCCTGATGTTTTAAACAGACAATCCAGATTCTGGCCAATTGGCCTTCAGTTCTTTTAAAAACGAAGCCTCTCGGAATGCTGTACTTTCTCTCTTTTCCTTGCGTAGGGGAAGCTGTTTCTGACCCACTTGGATTCCTTCACTGGCCATCACCCACCCCTCAACTGCTAAGAGTGTTGCCTGCTAATGGCTCAAAACTGCCCCTTCTCCATGAAATGGCCGTGGACAAGACGGGAACCCCCAGTCCTCTTCCCCTGACTTCCTCCATTCATCCCGTAGGCAATGAGGAACTGATGGAGGATCCGGGTGCAGAAGACCACCCTCCATCCCCACCTCCCACTCAAGAAAGAACCAATTGTATGGTGCGGTCCCTGGTCCAGAGCTCCCCATGGGATCGGGCCATTGGTAGACTCCAGCTGAGGCCATATCTTGGCTTGACTTCTTGTTTTAGTCCATTTGGGTTGCTCTGACAAAATGCTGTAGGCCAGGTGGTTTATGAACAACAGCCATTTTTTTTCTCTCCATCCCCACCTCCCACTCAAGAAAGAACCAATTGTATGGTGCGGTCCCTGGTCCAGAGCTCCCCATGGGATCGGGCCATTGGTAGACTCCAGCTGAGGCCATATCTTGGCTTGACTTCTTGTTTTAGTCCATTTGGGTTGCTCTGACAAAATGCTGTAGGCCAGGTGGTTTATGAACAACCATCTGGAAGCTGGGACATCCAAGATCAAGGTGCCAGCAGATTCAGTGTCTGGTGAGGGGCGGCTTTCTCATAGACAGCACCTTCTTGCTGTGTCCTCACGTGGTAGAAGAGACGAGTGAGCTTCATTGAGCCCATTTTATAAGGGTGCTATAATCCCATTCCCCAAGGCCCACCTCCTAATAGCATCACACTGGGGACTAGGTTTCAGCATGGGAATTTTGCAGGGACACAAACACTCAGACCACAGTGCTCCTTCCTGTACCTCCTGCTGCTTCCCCTGTCCCTTCTGCAGACAGCACACCCTCTACAGGTCACATGCACTTGCACCCCTGGCTCAGGTCTGCTTCTGGGGAACCCGGCCTAAGACACCATTGCAAGGGCCTGCGTTGTTTGCATGAACAAGAAGTTAGATGTCAATGTCTGGACTCACATGCCCCTCAGAAAAGCACAGGAGGTATTTTCACTAATAAGCATTGAGAGACAGTAAGATTTTGGTTTATCTTCTCTGTGCAAAATTTATATCCA
>NW_007728574.1:244735-245748 GCF_000696425.1 Galeopterus variegatus
TAATAAGCATTGAGAGACAGTAAGATTTTGGTTTATCTTCTCTGTGCAAAATTTATATCCAAGACGTTCCAAGGGTAAAAGGTTTGCGTGATATCACCTAGATTCAGAATGCAAACCTAACTACAAAATAGCGGCTGTCACTCCTGCCAAGTTAATCAGTGCAACGGGAGTGACCAATTGGAGTGAGCATGTATTTTGGATGCAATACAATTTAGAAAGTTATGATGGTGAGTTTTATGTGTCAAATTGACTGGACCACAGGGGGTGCAGGCTTTGGGCTGAACATTATTCTAGGTGTGTCTGTGGTTGCTTCCAGATGAGATGAACATTTGAATCAGTTGAGTAGAGCAGGCCATCCTCCGAATGTGGGTGGGCCTCACCCAGTCAGTTGAGGCCAGCATAGAAAGGCTGACTGAGCTGGGATGTGGCCTTTTTCAACCCGTGGACTTGGACCGAATCATTGGCTCTTCTTGGGTCTAGAGCCCACAGGCATTCAGACTGACACACACACCATCAGCTTTCCTGGCTCTCGGGCCTTTGGACCCAGACTGGAACTACACCATCAGCTCTCCCGGGGCTTCAGCTCGCCAATGGCAGCTCTTGGGACTTCTCAGCCACATAATCGTGTGAGTCAGTTCCTTATAATAAATCTCTCTCTCCCTCTTTATCTGTATATCTATCTCCTATTGATTTTGTTTCTCTTTAGAGTCAACAGACGAGGAGAAAGAGCAGGATGGGATGAAAGAGCAAGGTGCTTGCAATATATATACACTTATGATAACCGCATCTCATTTCTTAAGCGTACAAACAAGCAAACCAGCGTGCATGGCTTAGCAGAGCAGAGGAAGCATGTGTTCTGTGTGTCCTATGTTGGCCCTGATCCCACTGAATATTAAGCAAGAATGAAAGCTCTCATTTAGAATGTTTTCTAGAAAACAGAGCACTGATTTATCCATCTATAATGAGAAATGAAACCGTCGAGCAGATCGGACACTCCTATTCGCTGCTTAATT
>NW_007728574.1:247312-257035 GCF_000696425.1 Galeopterus variegatus
AAGGGGTCGGGGAAGGGGGCTGTTTCCTGACTGCAAACTTTGGCAGCGCATCTGTTGGGCTCACGTCCCCGGACCACCGAGTGCATGTTCAGAGAACTCAGGCACAAGGACATTACTGTGCAACAGGTGTGAGAGGTGGGCTCAAAGTGATCTGAATATTAATAGAATGGAAAGAATAAGTTGCATATCGTGCTGTGAAACATTGTATGGCAGTAAGAATGAATGGATTACAACTGAGTACAGCAGCGTGGGCAAGTCCCACAAACAGTACTGAGCGAAAGAAAGGTGCAAGCCCTACGATTTCATTTTCAAAAAGTTCAAAAACTAACCACATGAGAGTGTGTTCCCCGGAGAGAGGGACTGGGAAGTGTCAGAGGGGGCTCCTGGGGTGCAGGTAATCTTCCATTTCTTAGTGCCTGGAGCTGATTTCACAAGCAAGTTCACTTTTCTGCGAGTATATTTAATTTTAATTTTAATTTTTAAATTGCAATAGCCCTGATAACAACTGACCTTTATTAAAAGGCAGCCATGTGCCAGGCACTATGCACTTTGCACGCACTGTGGATTTAATCCTCACATAACTCCTCCCAGGTGGTTTCTCAGCCCCATTTTTATAAGGAACACAAAGGCTCAGAGAGGTCAAGAAACCTGCTTAAGGTCACACAGATGTGAGCGGCCAAGCTGTCGTCACTTGATATTCTGCAGACATCAGGAGAACTGCCTCAGTGAGGGACCATGATGAGATTTCAAGGAGGGAGATGATCAAGGAGGTGGGATCTACGCTGTGCTGAAAGACAGGAGGAAAGAAGGAGGTGGGTACTCAAGGCTGGGGCCTTGTAAATGTCCGCACACCTCCCCTCCAGTATGTGGAAATAGGACGGTTCCTCCTGCTCGGCTCATTGGTTCCAGATCATAATAGGCGCAGCTCAGGTGTGGCTCACGTGTGTTGGATTCTTCTGGGAGGGACAAATGGATCCATGGAGAATCCATGCACGGGCAGCCTCCATGCACCACAACCTTGAATGTTACATTTGGAATCAAAACAGGAAAAAAATCTCAGAGCCCTAAGTCTGAGTAATTAAATACGGGAGAAAACCGGGCACCCCACTTAAGCAATCTTCTCTAGAACAATTGTGGGTCCAATCTTGTCTCTTTGCCCCCTTTTCTCCCCTCTTTCCTCCTCCTGCAAACTCTTACTGATGAGTCACTATTTGCAAGCCTGGTGTTAGGCACCACAACATGTTACACAGATTGGAGAGTCTATGACCCAATAAACAAATCCTGCAAAAATTAGGGAGTTTCAAACAAAGCCTATCTGCAACACAGGCAGCGGGATGTGAGAATTTGCAACACTCATCCGAATCCCTGTGGCTATCAATAAACTTTTACATGGGGCAAACAGTCTAAACGCTAGAAAATACTATAACATTTTATGCTTTGTTCAGCTGCAGTACATAAACTCCCCTGGGCCCCACAGACAAGTACTGGGGGACTTTGGCTTCCAGTACTTAAAGGGATTTTCAGACACTTAATCATTCCAGTGGGATGCTTTTTCCCTTTATTGTGAAATAAGTTACTTTTGGCTTTGGGGAATTTTTGATTGCTATTTTCAAACTACCCTTTGCAGAATTTAGTGAGGTAAAAATTCTGCTAAAGGTAATCATTTTTGAGAGAAGTCAGTCGCCTATGTCCTCTGCCATAAATGTGCACAGCAAACTGGCACTTTAATTGTATCTAAATGCCTTCTCTTTTATACTGGTTTTGTTCATGTATGGACATAAAGGCAAAGAGATAGCTATTTGGCTGTAAATTGTGCCTGATACTGAGATTAATAGCTATAAAAATAGTCCTAGAGGGAATTAGGGGTCTGGTTTAAGCATCTCTATAATGTTCCTACTCCAAGAGCAATAATTCATGGGTGTTGTAAAATTTATAAGCCTATATTCATGAAGTCTGCGTGGTTCCAAATGGGCAGGACTGGGAGCCTGTCTTAGCATTCAGTGCCTAACAAGTGTTACCTTCCTGATATTTCAGGTGCCACAATAAACACACTGCACAAGTGTTTATAGAAGCAGCGCTCAATGGGGGATCCTGGATCCTACCCTGAAGGGGAAGGAAGTGATTGATCAAAAACTGCCCTTTCCTTTCAATAATGGCTCAGGAGGGTGGAGAGGGTGGCCTGGACGTGTGGCAGGAGGTCAGATTATTACCGAAATGGAGGATTTCATTTGCCTGCATACAACGGGAAGCCTAACCCTGAAGCACAGGCCTTTGCAGCAGAGAAAAAGGTTTATTGACACGGAAGCCAAGAGAGAAGACGGAAGATATTTGGGTCTCAAATCCTTCTTGTCCACAGTGGGGAAGGAGGTGTATTTATGGGGAAGTGGTTAGGGGCAAGGCATGGGGATCATGATGGTTATAAGGTTTGAGGGGGTCCCCAGCGGTCTGCACAGGCACAAAGCGTCTGCATGCATCTGCGTGTTCGCAGAAGGCGGTGTAGCAGGATTTGGCACCATGGGACGTTCACATAGGCTCAGTAGCAAAGCCTGCAGGCTCAGCCAGCCTAGCCTGGCTGGTGTTGGGCCAAGCTAACGCTGGCAATCCTGAAAAACACCTTAGGCACACACTCGTGACTTCTGTGCCAGAGGCGTTATCTTAAAAAGGCAGGTAGGAAGGAGAACCAGAATTAGAGATTGGTTATGGAATTTTAATGAAAGAATGAGCAATTTAAACAGGGAATAAATTTTAACTGAAAGTCATGGTTACAATATCTCTGTAGCTGCCCCTTCATCGACCCCCACAGGCTGGACATTGGGATGAAGGTGGGCATGAAGGCACACAGCCAGCCCACCTGTGTGCCAAGGATGGCTGCCACCAGCTCGCGAGGGTTCACGGCTACATTTTCAGGACTTTTGTGAGCCTGTTGTTAAACACAGCTATTATTAAAAATCGAACGGTGCAAACTTACAATTAAATAAAATATATTAGGAAAACAGAGTTAAATGCTCAAAATTTTTCGTTTCATTATCGTGTGCTGGATTTTACTATTACCTATGCTCTGCCACTACGTACGTCTGTCTGTTGTGTCTGTAAGGTAGAAATGCAGTAACGGTGTGTTACTGCACATGTCTGCCCAGCTCCCAGGCAGGGAAGTCAAGCCACAATGGGAGTATTTACACTCCAGAAGTTGGCAAGTGCTAAATATCAGGGGTGTGCATGTGTGTGTGTGTGTGTGTGTGTGTGTGCGCGCGCTCGCATTTAGAAGGCCTGTTGTTAAGCATTTACCAGCACACTGTGGCTGGGTCCTGCTTTAGCTGTTGTTTTTTTCTATGTGCCATATATTGTTTAATTTAATCTTCACAACAAACCTGTGAATTATTTTTCTCACTATACAATTGAGGAGATGGAGGCGTAGGCAGGTTAAGTACCTTACGCAATCACACAGCTAATATATTAGTGCCAAACTAAAATAGGAACCTGGATCTGTCTGACTGCAGAGCTGTGCTCCTAACTCGTTGGATGTCCACGGACACAGGAAGAGCAGGAGGCTGCTGAAATGCACAGGGGAGCGCGGTCCCCTCTAGTAGCTCCTGCTCTCTCTGCTTCTGCACTCTTGCTGGCTGCCTGGCTTCTAACTTCAGCTTGCCCGTGAACTGTGGTGGTGACTCCAGCTCCAAATGGACACATTGGTCCTGCTCACCTTTCCCAGCCCTGGTCCAATCTGGACCATGTGGGAATGTGGCCTGGAATAGCATGTCTCATACATGTGCCATCATACATGTCTCATACATGCACCACCATACATGTCTCATATGTGCACCATCATACACGTCTCGTAATGCACCACCATACATGTCTCATACGTGCACTGCCATGCATGTCTCATACATGCACCATCATACATGTTTCATACACGCACCACCATACATGTCTCATACATGCACCATCATAAACGTCTCATACACGCACCATCATACACGTCTCATACACGCACCACCATACACGTCTCATACGTGCACTGCCATGCATGTCTCATACATGCACCATCATACATGTCTCATACACGCACCACCATACATGTCTCATACATGCACCATCATACACGTCTCATACACGCACCACCATACATGTCTCATACACGCACCACCATACACGTCTCATACGTGCACTGCCATGCATGTCTCATACACGCACCATCATACACGTCTCATACACACCATCATACATGTCTCATACACGCACCACCATACGTGTCTCGTATGTGCACCATCATACGTGTCTCATACACGCACCATCATACATGTCTCATACACGCACCATCATACACGTCTCATACACGCACCACCATACGTGTCTCGTATGTGCACCATCATACGTGTCTCATACACGCACCATCATACGTGTCTCATAGATGCACCATCATACATGTCTCATACATGCACCCTTTTACTGTTTGATCTCCTAGAACTTCTCACATTCTTCCTTGTTGATAGCTATTTGTATATTTGTATTTTCTTCACTAGTTAGCAAGAGCCAAGAGTACAGAATCTATATCAATTCAGCTTGGTGTCCCCAGCACGTAGCACAGTAGCAGGTGGTCCAGAAGGGTTAGTGGAAGAGGGGAGCTCATTTGGCAGATGGAGAGGCCAGATCTACACTAGTAAAGAGAAGCCTCTAATTAACTAGTAATCTAGGCACCTGAAAGGTTTATTACTTTGCCTTAATTCTTTGATTGTTTCAGTGAAAGTACAAAATTCTTGCTCTTTATTATTTAGATTATTGGGTCAATTTTCAGTTTCACTTTGGCACGAGTCACTGAGGGCAACGGTGCTTTTCGGCAGCAACCCAGTAAAGGGAAGCTACCGCTGGTGTCCCCCAGCCCCCAGATCATTCTGGGCTAAGCAGAAAGAGTCCCCCCACTCCTCACAGTCCTGCTGGGGCCATTCGGTGGGTCAGGTTCTGAGCGGAACTGGAGGAGCCCCTCACAGTTGGAGGCAGTTGCTAGTGGGTGTGAGTTTTCCATGCTCCGCTCCTTCCCTGCAGAGCTGGCAGAGCCACAAGATGGACAGATGCCCTGCAGAGGCACGGGACTTGCATCTAACTCTGTGTGATTCAGGGGCTAATTTGTTACCATGGGATACCATCACCTGTCCTGAGGAATGCCAGCTTCTGGAACCCTCCATCTGGCTCTGGCCTGACCTGTGGACTTGCTCAGAGCCCCTTCCCCTGCTGAGACCCTTTCGGGGAAGGTGGCTCCAGGACCCACAGTAGCTGGGGTGATGAACATGAGCTTTGAATTAGGTAGACCCTGTTTGAACCACCTCTGAGACTTCATAGCCATGCAACCTCGGGGGAGTTCAACTCCCTCCACTTCCTGTTCCTCATCTGTAGAAAGGAGGTGAGACACTGTCCAGGTGACTCATGAGGATAAAATGACAAAATGCATACTTAGCACTTCTCCTGTTATTTCAGAGTCCCTCCTTTTTCTCCCATGTCTCCCATGTCCCATCGTCTCATAAAAAGTTCACCCAATTCAGGGATGATCCCTGAGTCTCTGGCTAACACAGTGTCGTGACTTACTTCACTTTGTAGGATTAAGCAAAATTGAACCAATTAAATTGGAAGATGAGGGTGGTCTGGGAGCCAGTGCTGGCAAAGGCCGGTCTTGACCAACTCTGGACGCCAACCTATACTTCGGTTCTGCAATGCCCAGGTGATACGGACACTCCAGGAACATTCAGTGGCTGACTTGCTTCCTCACTGTGACTTTGGAGCAATGAATGGGTCTGAATGAGTGTTCATTGGGCACCTTTAGCCCTAGTGAAGGTCTGAGCCCAGTACTGACCCCTTGAGATTAGATAAGGTGACACCATCAAATATTCTGGTTCCTCTTACATTTGTCCTGTACAGGTGATCCTGTAAATTACAGGGACTTAAGTCCAGGCTGTTATTACACATGAAGCCCTGAGGCCTGTTTAAGATGACATAGGGTAAGAATTAGTTCCTGAGTGTGTGTGCATGTATGTGCATGCATGCATGCGTGTGTGTGCATGTATGTGCATGCATGCATGCGTGTGTGTGCATGTGTGTGTATGTGTGTGTGTGCANAAGAATTAGTTCCTGAGTGTGTGTGCATGTATGTGCATGCATGCATGCGTGTGTGTGCATGTATGTGCATGCATGCATGCGTGTGTGTGCATGTGTGTGTATGTGTGTGTGTGCATGTGTGTGTGTGTGTGGTGATGGTTTCATGAGGCCAGATGTTCTAAAACAGTCATAGCTGAGACATCTAGACAGGTCCTCTCCCAGAACACCCCACAATTTTTGGAGTGATTCCAGGTAGTTGCAAAAAATGACCCTAGTTCCACAGATTTTACTCTTAGAAAAAAAAAAAAAACTAGACTTCTCATACGATCCATAAACAGAAATGGAAAAATTAAATGCAGAAAACTGCACATGTGAAAAAAGAAGGAAAGAGTCAACTATTAAAAAACAAAAATAAAGTTCTTGGAGCTTTAATTAAACAAGACACTAAGCAAAATAATAAATGAAACTTAAGTAAACTATAGCCTTCAAACTTATTCATGAAAAGAAATCCAGATGTAGCAATAGATTTGGACAAGTCTTCTAGCCATAGATTCTGAGAAAACTCCTGTCCTCAATGCTGGCCCTAATGTCATCTATGGCACTGAAGATACGAGGGTATTTAAAAAATTTTGTGGAAAAATAGAATTGAAAGATAATACAAATCTTTCCATGAACTTTTTGAAGTACCCTCATATGTTACACAGGTGCTTGGGGAATTTATCTTTCAAAGAGAACCCTTTTCATATGTGTTCAAGATATAACTATTGACTTCTGCTAGAGGTGGTAAGAGCCCAAAGCATCTCTCTTGATTTCTCCCTGAAGCCTTCAACTACTGGATTTGGAGGAAAGGCATTGAGAGTGCCATTTCTACAGAACACACACACTCAGGTGGCATTCAAGTCTGAGTCTTTTGGGATTCTGAGCAGAAGCCATGAGTACTGGCCTCGTCGTGCTCGGACCATCCTCTGTGACGACCAGCTGTGGTTAGAACTAACTAGACATCAGGTCTTGGAGAACCGGTGACTGGGGCAATTGTGGAACGAAGGCACTTACATGCCTGGGGTCTGATGAAAAACGCAGCATCCTGCCTCCACCCTTGGTTGCATTTGTGCTTTTACGAGAACCTGCGTTTATGGGGAAGCATCTGTCTGCTTTGGCTCCAGGCAGCTGCTAGTGCTTTCTCGTCCTGGTGAGGAAAAAGAGAGAGAGACATGGGCCTGGGGGATCAGGGAACATTTGCAGGCTCAACAGAATTTTTCTGCACTGTGGCTTTTGGAAAATGCCTTTAGAAGCAGTCTGTACAGTCCTGTTGTCCAACCCCCTGCAGCTGGGTTTAAATATGAAATATCACTTTCGTGTCCTCTGTCTGCTGAGGACACAAGTGTTCACCTGACCCACACAACTCTTGGCGAACCCCAGGCCAGATTAGACTGAGTAGGTGAAAATCACAAACCCAGCAATTCCCTTCCCACTGGTCTGTCAGTGTGAAGTGCCTGCTGTCCCCTCAGTGTTAATAACCAGATATGAAATATTTACATGGCTGCAAATTGCATAGATTAAAATAGTTTCCAACCCGAGTAAGCTCAGGCTTCTTGCCTGTTTTGATCTGATGTCTTTCTGTGTTTGATATACTTTGTTAATTAAAAAATGCACAATGAGCAAAAAGCATGGCTAATTGTAACATTAAGTGTTTTTTAAAGTGCAAAATAAAACAAAATGTTAAGAGAAGCTGAGGCAGAACTCTTTTGTAACACATAAGCTTTATGTATTACTGTTGCATTATTTTTGGCAGCACAACAAGCCATGGGTATGAGGGGTGCTTTTCCATGCTAGAGGTGACCTTGGTTTCTCTGTCTAGGACACGTGTAGTGAACGCTTATCATTTCATCCTGCCTGGGCACCCACTTTTAAATGTACACTCAGCGTTCTCATAGCAGAAGCCAGGCTCAGTCACCCTGGACTCGGTTTCAGTACCATGTCACTCCTGCATGGCTGCAGCCGGTGGCCAGAGACAGAGATTGGAGGCATCCCACCTGCCTAGCAGGCTGGGTTCCACTTTCCTGCTGCTTCCTTTGAATAGTTTGTTCAGACACTTGCCCCTGAACTTAAAGCGATCATCTCTCGGTCACAGCATGACCTCCTGGAACTAGTGCCTGCTTGCTTCAAACCCACCAATTATAGCTTTCCTAGGGGAAACCTGTTCAGATGACACCCTGGACCCAATAAAGCCTTTGGGCTGCAGGTCTCTCTCTCTCTCTCTCTCTCTCTGTGCTCCCTGACCTCTGTGCATGTGTCACCTCCAGGACTGCAGCATGCCCCCCAGGGTCTGTAAGGACTAAAAACTCTCAAACTTTCACACTGTGGTTGTGTCACTGAAGCCCTGCCACAATCTGACCCTCAAAGGCAGTGAAACCCCAAAGTGACCCGTGCAAGTAGGTCACCACTGGTGCTCTCTGTCCAGACCTCTTGGCTGCAGGGGACAGAGGTCACCAGCTGCGTTGATGGCATTTCATTCTAAACAGCATGCTGACCGCTTGGGATGGCCAGGCCTCAAGAAGCAAGGCAACCACGAAAAGTGCCAGGAGCCCAGCCTGGCTGAGTGTGTGCTGATCAGAGAGGCGCCCAGCTGGAGAGGCCCAAGATCCGCAGAGACCACGTACCCTGCGGTGCCAGCGCATGACCCAGCAGGTAGGTCTTACCACCACTGCCCGACTCCATCCCCAGCCTGGCCGAGGGTGTGCAGACCAGAGAGGCGCCTCCTCGGAGAGGCCTAAGACCTGAGGTGACCATGCACCCAAGGCACCAGTGGGTAACCGAATAGACACTGAGGCAGCTGTGCCAAATTGGCAGCCCCAGCAGCATCCCAGCCAGACAATAGTGTCAAACCAGTGAACCATGAAATCCCCTGCCACAATGACTAAACATCAAAGGAAAGATACCAGAAATATGAAAAATCAAGAAAGTACACCAGCAAAGGGTAATAACTCTCAAGCTCTAGATCCTATAGAACAAGAAGACCTTGAAATGTCTGACAAGGAATTTCAAGTGATAATTCTAAGGAAACTAAATGAGATACGAGAAAACTCAGCTAGACAACATGATGAAAAGAGGAAAAGTATACAGGACCTGAAAGAAGAAATGTACAAGGAAATCAATACCCTGAAAAAGAATGTAGCAGATCTTGCTGAACTGAAGAATTCATCCAACAAAATAAAAAACACAGCAGAGAGTTTAACCAGCAGGCTTGCAGAAGCAGAAGAGAGAACTTCTGACCTTAAAGATGGGCTGTTTGAAATAACACAGGCAGATAAATAAAAAGAAAAAAGAATTGAAAACATTGAAGAAAATCTAAGAGAGATATCAGACAACCTTAAGCACTCAAATAACTGCCTCATGGGTATTCCAGAAGGGGAGGAAAAAGCAGATTGCATTGAAAACATATTCAACAAAATAGTAGCAGAAAACTACCCAGTTATTGGAAAAGACACAGATCTTCAGATTCAGGAAACTCAAAGATCCCCAAATGTATTTAACCCAAAAAGGTCTTCTCCAAGACTTGTTATAGTCAAATTGGTAAAACTCAAAGACAAAGAGAGAATCTTAAAAGCTGTGAGAGAGAAGCATCAAATCACCTAT
>NW_007728574.1:258113-259058 GCF_000696425.1 Galeopterus variegatus
TGCCCATTTACAATAGCCACCAAAAAAAATAAAATACTTTGGAATGGAGTTAACCAAGGATGTGAAAAATCTCTGTAACGAATGAGAACTACAAACCACTGCTGAGAGAAATTAAAGAGGACACAAGAAGATGGAAAGATATCCCATGCTCTTGGATTGGAAGAATCAACATTGTGAAAATGTCCATACTACCCAAAGTGATACAGAAATTCAATGCAATCCCCATCAAAATTCCATTGACCTTTTTTTTTTCCTTTTTTGTCTTTTTTACTCACCGGTAACGGGATCGCAACCCTTGGTGTCGCGCCCGTACCGGGGACTGGCAACAGGCTCACAACCCTTGGTGTTGCGCTCACACCACGCTCAGCCAGTGAGCGGGAACCGGTCTCCACATGGGATCCGAACCCTCAGCGGGAGCACCGCCGTGCTCCCAAGCGGTGCACTCTCCAGTATGCCACCAGGCCGGCCCTCCATTGACGTTTTTAACAGAAATGGAAAAAACTACCCACACATTTATATGGAATAACAAAAGACCACACATAGCTAAAGCAACTCTGAGCAAATAAATAAATAAATAAAGCTGCAGGCATAACAGTACCTGACTTTAAACTATACCACCAAGCTATAATAACCAAAACAGCATAGTACTGGCATAAAAACAGACACACTGATCAATGGAATAGAAGAGAGAATCCAGAAATCAATTCACACACCTACAGCCATCTGATCTTTGACAAAGGCACCAAGCCTATACACTGGAGAAGAGACTGCCTCTTCAGCAAATGGTGCTGGGATAACTGGATATCAATATGCAGGAGAATGAAACAAGACCTATATCTCTCACCATATACTCAAATCAACTCAAAATGGATTAAAGAATTAAATATACACCCTGAAATAATAAAACTTCTTAAAGAAAACATAGGAGAAACACTTCAGGAAGTA
>NW_007728574.1:259605-261345 GCF_000696425.1 Galeopterus variegatus
ATCGCAGCACTCTTTACAATAGCCAAGAGTTGGAACCAGCCCAAATGTCCATCATCAGATGAGTGGATACGGAAAATGTGGTATATCTACACAATGGAACACTACTCAGCTATAAAAACGAATGAAATACTGCCATTTGCAACAACACGGATGGACCTAGAGAGAATTATATTAAGTGAAACGAGTCAGGCACAGAAAGAGAAATACCACATGTTCTCACATTTCTGGGAGCTAAAAATAAATAAATAAATACACAAATATACTGGGGGTTGGGGGAAGGAAGAAGACACAGCAATCACAATTCCTTGAAGTTGTTACAACAAGCAAACAGAAAGGAGGTTGTTGGGAGGGAGGGAGGTTTCGATAATGGGCCACAATAATCAACCACATTGTATATTGACAAAATAAAATTAAGTAAAAAAAAAAAGAAAGAAAAGCACCAGGAAAGGTGCACGCTGAGCCCTGGATGCAGCTCGTCCATAATTCAATGTGGTCTTTTAACAAAGCAAATCGGATCTGTCTTCCTCCTGCTGAGCACCCCCAGGAGCTCCTGCTGCAGTTAGAGCAAATCTGAACCGCTCGCCCACAGACTTTCCCCTGTCCCCACTCACCTGCCTGTCCCCTGCAGAGCTGTGATTATCTCCACCTCCCCCTTTCAGTTTCCTCTTCTGAAAGCGTCTTTCTCAGATATTTCTGTGTTGCTGGCTCTTTCTTTTCATTCAGGCTCTGCTCAAATATCACCTTTTCAGGGAGAGTTTCACGAACCACCCAATCTCCCTCCTGCCCTGGTCACCTCCTTCATCGTGCACACTCTTGGAAATGACTTAGGGTTAGGGTTAGGGTTACACGGTGCCTGTTTCTCCTGACAAGCTTGTAGAGAGCAAGAGAATCCCTCGTTCTGGTCACCTGGAAGCACCAGAACCTGGGACAGTGCTGCCTATGCATGGCACGTGCTCAATGGATGGGGGTTGAATTCTCTGGAACATCTGCAGGTAGCAACCCAGACATGGGATTTAACCAGCCCTTGCCCTGGAGATGGCACTGAAGAGGTTGCTGGTCTGTGCAAGGGCTTTCATCCAGTCCTCCAGACACGCAGGCTCCACCCGTTCTATGCATCTGGCTGACTGGATCCCAGCCTGTGTGGGTTGCACAGATTCCAACAGAATCTNCATGGGATCCGAACCCTCAGCGGGAGCACCGCCGTGCTCCCAAGCGGTGCACTCTCCAGTATGCCACCAGGCCGGCCCTCCATTGACGTTTTTAACAGAAATGGAAAAAACTACCCACACATTTATATGGAATAACAAAAGACCACACATAGCTAAAGCAACTCTGAGCAAATAAATAAATAAATAAAGCTGCAGGCATAACAGTACCTGACTTTAAACTATACCACCTAAATAAATAAACAAAGATGGAGGCATAACACTTCCGGACCATAAACTATACTACAAAGCTATAATAACCAAAACAGCATAGTACTGGCATAAAAACAGACACACTGATCAATGGAATAGAAGAGAGAATCCAGAAATCAATTCACACACCTACAGCCATCTGATCTTTGACAAAGGCACCAAGCCTATACACTGGAGAAGAGACTGCCTCTTCAGCAAATGGTGCTGGGATAACTGGATATCAATATGCAGGAGAATGAAACAAGACCTATATCTCTCACCATATACTCAAATCAACTCAAAATGGATTAAAGAATTAAATATACACCCTGAAACAATAAAA
>NW_007728574.1:261355-266253 GCF_000696425.1 Galeopterus variegatus
TCTATGCATCTGGCTGACTGGATCCCAGCCTGTGTGGGTTGCACAGATTCCAACAGAATCTAGCATTTTAAGTAATCACAGACATTCCCTCTGAAGTCCTTCGAGAAAATACACTAGGAATGGTTCTTAAAGAGACTGAAAATGATAGAAATAACGTTCTATGCATCTGGCTGACTGGATCCCAGCCTGTGTGGGTTGCACAGATTCCAACAGAATCTTGCATTTTAAGTAATCACAGACATTCCCTCTGAAGTCCTTCGAGAAAATACACTAGGAATGGTTCTTAAAGAGACTGAAAATGATAGAAATAACGTCTGACATTCAGACATTAAATGATGCTGCTAACTCACCATGGATGTAGTTTGTGCTTTGAATCGTTTTCCCGCAGGGGTGACTAGTTCAAGTTTATCTTTACCAGTTCCCTCAAGCCCATTTCTCCTCTGACTGACACCCAATGACTTAATGGGGTGGCAGGTGCTTTCAGTACTCTGAGACCTACGAGTGGGGTTGAAGCCTGGTCCTCCACTACCCAGCTGTGTGACTTTGGGAGAGCCCCATAACCCCTAGTTTTCTCATCTCTGAGATGTAGACTAGTGAGAGCGTGCCAGCTTCTTAGCGGCGTTGTGAAGGGTCAAGCACGGAGAACAGTAGAGGAGGTTGCCTGGTGCACCGGACGTGCTGTGCCAGCTGTGTGCCTGCCCTTAAGGAACTTGCTGTCTAGGAAGGAAAAGGAAGACACAGAGGAAAAGATAATCAGTGGTGGCACTTCTGATAAATGCTGAATGGATAGTGGTGACCAGAAATACCACGGGACATCAAGGAAAGGGGCAGATTGCTCTGAACTGGGTACTTAAAAAAAAGACCTTTACTGAGCTAGATTTAAGCTAATACCCCAAGACATGACCACTCATCTGTCCGCATTTGGGCACAATTGATTGGGTTGGGGTGCAACCTGCAGATGCTCGATCCTAGGTCCCTAGGCTGCGACAGTGAGGCTGGACCGATGGATTCGCCTCAGGGTGTCATCACACACACACAGAACCCAATCCTTAAGGTCACATTTAGATTTTTGTTTTGATTCAAGATTTTGAATTTGTTTCAAGTTCAAGATTTGATGGACAAAAGCACTATTCAAGAGTGAGAACCTTTTTCTTACTTGAAGTCTTATAATTTGGGTTTTACCTTTATGGTCCTCTTGACTTGTCAGGCTTGGCTTTTGCAAAATGGAAAAGCACATCTGATTTTTGTGCTCTTGACCAGCAAAGGGCCAAGACAGTCCTAATCCGTGTAAGCGGCCCCCTGTCTGGGACTATGGGGGTCTCCCTCCTGCCCACCTCCCTATCCCGACTGTTGGGACCTTGGCTGTGGCCACAGCTGCCCTCCTGGCTGGGGTTGCTACTGCGGATGTCAGTGCATCAGAGGCTGGGGCAGGGGGTGCATCTTCCAAATCCCTTTCTGTTCCAGTTCAGAGGGAACCCACCTCTGCTGGCTTCCTGGGCGTGGAGCCAGCATGGAAAGTTTGGTGATTCATCTGATGATGGCTGCTTTGCTGTTGGGACATGAGGGCCAGAAGAGTTTGCCTGGGGGATGCTTGGAGACAGACGCTTTGTCAGGGACTGTCTGTCAGCTACGCCACATCTGTATTTACACACCCATACGTGTAATTATATATGGGCACACACGTATTTCTTTTTCTGTTCAAATGTTGAATGTTCTGTTAAGACATCTGATGAAATGGGACCTCCGACGGAAAATGGAAGATCATCTCTTATTATGTGCTGTTTCCATGGTAACTTAATACCCTCGGGCAGCACCCTAATGATGAGTTATTACTTTTCAGCTAAAAACATTGTAGGGAACTGATTAGTAATATAACTCGCATAGCAAAACAACAGGTTAATTTTTTTCTCATTTATTCTCAGATGTACACACATCCCGATATGTGTGTGATCATTTATCCCAGCCTGGCTCACTTATCTCCGTTCTTTATTTGCTGAGTTAATAAAGAAAGGAGAAAAAAGAAGATATTGACCCTTGGGGACTCCCTCAGGCAAAAGATGTAGGTGACATCTCACATGCTGCCCTGAAAAAGAGTGTTTTAATCAGAAGAGTCTCTTTAGAAAACTGCCAGACCAAGTGTTTTGGCAGCGATATTATGTCACATGTGATGGTCCCCGTGGCAGAACTGATATTGTAAAGTGGTTTGACCATTTCCAAGGGCTTCTGGGAGGAAACACACCTGCCATAATGAGAACCTTCTCCCTGGAGCAGTGACCAAATATCTGCCATTCAGTGTTGGGCCACCTGGCCTTGGAGGTTCAGGACGGTGTCCTCTTTGTGGTCAGGATGCACAGATGGCCCGGGCCATACTGGAATAGCCTGCAGGGGAGAGGGGGACAGGGATTAATACAGAGTGGAGCAAGCGTTATAAGTCTCCTCCTGAGCAGCTAAAAGGCTTATGGGTTTCTCTCTTAGGAATTGAGAATGTATTTGGAAGCTTAAGAGGTTAAATCCCTGGATTTCATGCTGCCTGTACATTCCTGGGATACTTTCCTCCTCTCCTTCCCAGTCCCATTTCCCCAGGAGGCCCTGACAGAGGGAAGGTCCATGTCATGTGAATATTATCACCACAGAGAAATAGTCAACAGAAATATCCTGCACGATCACGTGTTCATGGGTGAAATAGACATTTTAAATCTCCTGAATGCACACAAATCAGAGTATTGTCTATGATTTAAGGTTCAGATTTTCAGGCCATATATTTTTCAGGTATAAAAAACAATACGATAACAAACAGTAGGTAAAATTATAATAAGTAACTAAGATATCTTGCATCTTCTGTCCCAGAATCGCTGATACAGAGATTGAAAACCAAATGGGAGACTGTAGCTGTTTTTTCACTCACTGACGATATGCATTCCAAAATCGATTATATGTATTTTCACAGAAAGTTGGACCTAAAAGAATAGAATGTTCTGTTAGTGGATTTATATATATATTGTAATCTAGTTCGATTTAATTTAAAGTTCAAAAGTAAACCAACAGAGAAACTTATCAGTAAGTTATCCTTTAATTGGCCCAAATGATTTTCAAAATTTTATTAAAATTGAATTGAGGAACTTTTGACATTTTTACACGTCTTTGACAAAGATGTGCATCGATGTTTTATGTAGAAATAGCTTCAGGGGACTACCGGGTAAAGAGTGAAAAGAAAAGGAAGGGTGTTGTGTTCATAGAAGAAAGAATGCAATTCTCGAAAGGACAAATATTTACACAGCATCTCCAAGCAACTTCATAGAAACTCTTTTCTTTCAACCTCAAAGGAGCTCTGGCGGGCTCTCCTGCACCCCTTCATGGGGTGAGGGTGGAGGGGGGTGGAGCTTAAAGCAGTGAAATGATTTGTCCAAAGGAAAATAACTGATTATGTGCAGCGGTAGACTCTGAGCCCAGATCCATTAAAGCTAAGAAACTACTGTTATTGGTAAGTTCTCACCTGGGTGCCTTTGCATGTCTCCAGAGATCAGGTATATACTAAAAAGAAATAAAGCAAAATGATTCTAGGTTATAATTTCTAAATGTCTTGCAGAAAAGGAATTCAAGTGGATTGTGAGGGTGAAATAGCAATAAAATAAATCAAAATGGGAAATAGAGATGTTTGGTCATCAAAGGAACACAAGAAAACCACCTCTGCACTGGGCCACGACGCAAAAGGAAAAACAGAGTCTCCCAAGTGGTTGTTAAAATTACCTAAGACCCCAGACGATTTTGCTTTGGAGGTGGTAAAATGCAGTGTTTATCAGCACTTGCTTGCAAGTCAATTTGCAACTTTCTAATAGGTGATTAATATGTAAATTTCTCATTCTGCTTTTTAGCTTTTTTTCTCTGAAAAACGGGAACATGATATCAATTCATAAGGTTTATGGGAGTTTAAAAAGTGACATGTGTGTTTTAAATTGACTAGACCTAATATCACTGAATTTATAGTCACAAAGGCAGATCGAGTGAGTAACCTATTCAAATGCTGTGAATTGTTACTCGTTCCTTAAGTGCAGCTGTCATTTTCCAATTGATGGCGTTGACTGCCCCAAATTCGTGTCTCCGGTGATCTATGAGAAATCAGGAGTTAAGTTTCTAGAGCTGGCCACTAATATCAGGAAAGAGAGCCTATCACTACAGATCCTGCAGACATGATAATAAAGAAATACTATGAAAAATTTTATGCCAATAAATTTGACAATTTAGGTTAAATAGGTAAATATCACAAAAGACACAAACTACTAAACTCGTTCAAGAAGAAATAGACAGACTATCTCTATGCTTGTTAAAGAAATTGGATTATTGGCAAAAACTTCCTCACAAGCAAAATGCAAGGCTCAGGTGATTTCACTGGTGCATTCTACCAAAAACTTAAGAAAGAAGTAATTTTAGTTTAGCACAAGTTCTTCCAGAAAATTGAAGAGGAGGGAATACTTCCTGACTCATTTTTTGCAACCCATATTATCCTTATACCAAAACCTGACAAAATTATTACAAGAAAAGAAACCACAGGCAAATGTCCCTCACAAACATAGATTTAAAGAAACTTCAATAAATTTCAGCAAATTGAATATGCCAGTTTACAAAAAGATCATGTGTCATGACAAATTGCATCTTTGAATTGCCAGGCTGGTTCAACATTTAAAAACCAACTTCCTTTGGATTAATGTTTGAATCATATAGCTCTTCCGTCCTTTTGTGTTCCAACTTTGCAGTGTCTTAGTATTTAAATTGAGTCTCATAAACAATGCAGAGTCAGGTTTTATGTTTTAACCTAATTCAGTTACTGCTAAAATATCATTGATTTTTTTTTTTTTTTGTCTTTTTGTCTTTTTTCGTGACCGGCAACGGATCGCAACCCT
>NW_007728574.1:266993-269271 GCF_000696425.1 Galeopterus variegatus
GGAGCGCCGCCACGCTTCCCAAGCGGCACACTGTAGCAGTGCGCCACCGGGCCGGCCCTCTATCTTTGATTTTTATATCTTACTTCAGTTCTGTACATTTTTGCTTTATATGTTTTGAAACTATATTATTGGTTGCAATAGATTTGGAATTTATATGTTTGTTTGTTTGTCAAACATATTTTCATTACAAAATACTCCTGCCTCTTGTAAGAATTTTTACTCTAATAACTATTTGTCAGACAAATTAGGCTACATAAAAATTGAAAACTGTTCGCCAAATGACACAACCAAGAAAATTTAAAAAATCAAACCATAAGTGGGAGAGATATATGCAACACATACATCTGAAAGAGGCATGTTGCAGAATATGCAAAGGATATGTAAATCGATAAGAAAAAATTACACACCAGTACCAGAATGGACAAGAAACTTAAATAACCACTTAAAAAATAGCGTTCAGGGCCGGCCCCGTGGCGCACTCGGGAGAGTGCAGCGCTGGGAGCACAGTAGCGCGCCCGCCGCGGGTTCGGATCCCATATGGGGATGACCAGTGCGCTCACTGGCTGGGCGTGGTGCGGGCTACACCACGCCAAGCTACACCATGCCAAGGGTTGCAATCCCCTTACCGGTCACGAAAAGGACAAAAAAAAAAAAAATAGCGTTCAAATAACCACTAAATATGTGAGATGCTCAGCCTCATTACTAATCATCAGGGAAATTTAACATAATTTAAGTATGAGTAACCATCATAATTGCTAGAAGGACCGAAATTTGAAAATCTGAAAATATTAAGAATTGGCAAGAATATTAGCAATGGGACCTCCTATATAAACCTGGGAGCATATTTGTACACACTGGTATATATTGGTACAGGTTGAGCATGCCTTATCCAAAATGCTTGGGAGTAGAAATATTTCAGGTTTTGAATTTTTTTTTCATATTTTGGAATATTTGCATTACACTTACCAACTGAGCATCCCTAATCCAAAAATGAAATCTGAAATGCTCTGACAAGCATTTCTTTTGAGTGTCATGTCAGTGGTCAAAAACTTTTGAATTTTGGAGCATTTTGGATTTTGGATTTTTGGATTAGGAATGCTTGACCTGTATGACCATTTTAGTCAATCACATTATACACTAAATGTCACCATACACATACACAGCGTTATAGTAATTTCACTCNTCAATCACATTATACACTAAATGTCACCATACACATACACAGCGTTATAGTAATTTCACTCCTAAATTTATGCTTGTGAGAAGTGTATACACATCTACACCAGAAATACATGCAAGAATATTCATAGCAGCACTGTGCACAGTCGTCAAAAATTGGAAAAAAACCAAATAGTATGAACATTAGCACTGATAAGCAAATTTGGGTATATTCATAGAATGGAATACTATACGCAGCTAAAACGAACGAACTGTTTCATTTGGATGAAGATTACAAACATGTTGAGCAAAACAAGTCAGACATAAGAAAATGCATCCATAGGATTTCATTAACACAAAGTTCAAACACAGATAAGCTATTGTGGTAGAGGTCAGGATCATGGGATCATGGTAGGGGTGAAGGGTAACTCTGGGAAGGGGACCAAGGGGTTTGCAGGGGCCCAATAATGTTCAATTTGACTTGGGAGGTGGTTACATGGGTGTGCTCACTCTGTAATCATCTACCAAGCAGTGACTTTATGATTTTTGAACTTTCCTAAATGTATGTTGTACTTCAAGTAAAAAGTCAATAAAAGCTCATCACACGTAGGGTGAAACTAAATTTAAATTTCTTCCTGGATTTCTTCCTAGAATTTCTTGGCCACAAAACCATAAATTGATCGTATTGAATTAAGTCAAATTTATTTTCCAATGTGAAGAATAAAAAACAACTCCATTCAGTGGACCATGTTGTGCTGGCCTCATGCCTGGGTATAACACACCTCCATGAAAAGGACCTGTAGAATGTTCCCCCGTCAGTTCCATGGGGGAAAGACTGTCTGTTGGGTTCACCCTTGTGTGTCTAGGACCTAGACTCATTTCTAGACCTAGGCAGGTGCTAGATGACATTTGTTGAGTGAGTAAATGATTAAGGAAAAGAACACTTTGTCATTTGAAGGAGTTCTAAGGGTAGGCCTGGGCTGCAGCATCCTCGCAGGAAGGCAAGAGATGGTTCAAACGAGGGACGCACCGTCCGTATGGGTGCTGGTTCATGCTTGTTTCTCTTGGGATGGGAGACGTGGGTTGTGAGAAGCAGCTCGGGAAATTGCAAGGAGTCCAC
>NW_007728574.1:270235-275863 GCF_000696425.1 Galeopterus variegatus
TTCTCTTGGGATGGGAGACGTGGGTTGTGAGAAGCAGCTCGGGAAATTGCAAGGAGTCCACGGCTCAGCTTTCAACGTGGTCAGATTTGTACGTTGAAAGTAACACAACAGCGTTCCCTTGAAGATATTCTGCAGCTCAGTTCTGGCCTTTCCATGAATTTCTTTTTATTATTGTAGAGCGACTCATACACAGACAGGTGGAAAATGCACATGTGGAGAATGTCTTAACACAGCACAGATTGTTCTTACCATGCACCCTGCCATTTAATCATATGTTACCCTGAATTGGCATTTACTCTCTTTATAAAAACATTTCCCATCTCCCATCTCAACTGTGAGCTCATTTAAGCCAGGGGGCCGTGAGTGTTCTGATTCTCAGGCATCTGATCTGGACTACACTGAGTTGACCTGAGCCAAGTGCCAGCTGTCTAGGCTGGGTGTGTCAGCCAAGGGCCATCCAGAAAGACAGAATCTGTGCTGAGTATTTAAAACAAAGAATATAATCCAGGGAATTGATTGCACAGGGGATGGGGGAGCTGGAAAGCCAATACAGGAAAATGAGGTCACGCAGGTATTAGGCACTGCAGGAAGCCACTGCCATGTCCAGCTTGGAGAGACCAAAGGAGGGCTGGTGTTCCTGGAGCCCGGGGGTCAAGGCCCTGAATGTGAGCTGGAACCCTGTGGGCTGGTTCACAAGAGCCAGAGCCACAGGAGGTGCAGCTTTGGGCAGAGAAGCCTCCAAGGCAGAGCAGGTGGGGAGAAATCCTTGACTCTCCCTTCCGCCACCCTCCAGACTCTCCCCACGGTCCCCTGTTGGCTGGACCCCGCTGGCAGGGCTGGGAATCGTGAGGGCAGGCAGAGCCATGACGGCATACCGAGTCCTTAGGCAGCGAGCTCAGCCTTCTCCCAGGCCTCGGGTGCATCCGATCCACTGAGGTCCCTGCTCCATCCTCTGCAGAGCCCGTCCTCATGGCCCCCCTCCTGGGCAGGTAGGAGGTGTCTGGCCCTTCCAAGGAACACGAGGAGGCCTAGGGGACGGGGCTTCATGAGTGAGGGGACAGGGGAGGTCAGAAAGACCTGGGTGGAGGCGTCTCGGGCAGGGCCTTTGGCTTTTCCTCTGGTGGCTGGGGAGCCCTCTGAGGGCTTTCAGCAGAGAAATGCTGTGACCTGACATTTTAACTGCACTGATAATAAAGGTTGCAGAGCTGAAAATCGGCTGCAGGTAGAGGCAGGGCAAGTGTGGACACAGGGAGACCAGATGGGCTCGTTGTGATGATCATTCAGGCGCGACGTTCAGGCCAGGGTGTTACCAGTGGTGGTGACGAGCCCTGAGGCCATCCACAGCAGACTTCAGGGGCTGGGAAGGAAGCACTGGGAAGGCGGCCCAAGCAGGGGGAGAAAGAGCTAGAAGGAAGGTGGTGTCTTGAAAGCCTGGGGACAGAAGTGCATCCAGGAACAGGGAGGGGTCACCTGGTCAGTGCTGCCGAGGACATCAGACTTAGCTGCATGTGATTCCTGGTGACCTCCACTGGAGCAGTTCTGGTGGCAGGGTTGGGGCGAGGGCTGATCAGAGCAGGTGCAGACTCGGTGGCTGGACAGGAGCTGGAGACGCCAGCACAGACCACAGTCCCAGGTGTCCTGTGCAAGGGGAGTGGAGAATGGGCTCAGCCCACCAGGGGCCGAGTTTTGTTCATTTCGTGACTATGTTTGAATGCGAGAAAGAAGAGCTTGTCCGTAGGCTAAAAATAAAGATTTTGAATGTGAGAAAGAAGAGCTTGTCCGTAGGCTAAAAATAAAGATTTTGAATGTGAGAAAGAAGAGCTTGTTTGTATGATAAAAATAAAGATACACTAGAAAGAGAGGACATGATTTGGGAGAGACAGAGGGAAGATACTGAAATGTTGTCCTTGTAAGGTTAAGGGAGGATGGAATTTTATTGTATTTTGTAATAAAAATGGTGTATGTTTCAGGTATAAAAAAATAATGCAAAATGTTGTCCTTGAAAGATTAAGGGAGAATGGAATTTTATTGTATTTTGTAATAAAAATGGTGTATGTTTCAGGTATAAAAAAATAATGCTCTTATATGCATATACATGGTGAAATGATTACTTATAACCAGTTAGTTAACATACCCATCTTTTCATGTAGTTACCTTTGTGTGTGAGTCTAGCGAGAGCACCTGAAATCTCTCAGCAAATTTACAGTATACAATACAGTATTCTGAGCTTATTCACCACACATAAGTGCCACTTCGTACCCTCGGACCAGCGTCTGCCCATGTCCCCCACCTCCTCACCCCTGCCAACCACCATTCTCCTCTCTGCTGCGATGCATTCAACATTTTTAGATTCCACGTATAAATAAGATCATGCAGTGTCTTTTTCTTTCTGTGTCTGGCTTAGTTCACTTAGCATAATGTCTTCCAGGTTTGAGGATGGAATTTTAGAGTGATCAGTCTTCTTGGTTTGCCTGGGACAGTCCCAGCACCAAAAGTCCCATGTCCCAGAAAACTCTCAGCTTTGGGAAAACTGGGACAGTTGGTCCCCAGAGTGACGTAGGAAGCAAGGTCAGCTGATAGGAAGACTGGGGAAAGGGGTGGTTCGGGAGCAAAGCGAGAGTTTTGCTCTCCAAATCCCAGGAGAGCAGAAAAGTGGGGAAAGGGGTGATCTTTGCATGATGGTTTTATTAGAGTACGGGGACCTAAAACTGCCATGGGCTGTAGGAAGATTTAAAAGACAGTGTTTTTCTTAGCATGCATTTCTCTGAGTTCCCTCTTTTCTCACAGTTGTTGGAGATTTCGAATCTTGGTTGCAGGGCAAGATGACATTATTTACATGAATGTAAAGTTGTTTTCCAGCTGGAGGTGCAGACTTGCGTGTACTATCTAAGGCAAACCAAGGAAGACATCAGTAACGCTGTGCTGATGTCACCCTCCAGCAGGACCCTGAGATAACAGCAAGGACAGGAGCAGAAACCAGAGGAGCCTTGGCAAGACCCTGCACCTGGCTCCTTGCACAGAGTCTCCATGGCTCACGTCCCCCTTTCTCCTGCTTTTCATTTCCCACGTTCCAGTCCCTCAGTCTCCTCTTTAAAAACCATTCAGTCACCCTGAATCTCTGAGATGGCTTTAGCCTGGTCATTGTCTTTCAGGTTTACCAGACAGACGGGTCAGCCTAACATCTCTCCTCAGGTCACCGGTATTCCTGAGTAAGAGCTGACTTCCGTTTTCACCAACATTTGACTTTTGAGAGGTTTGTTTTTGTTTGGGGGCAGACAGCCAGACTTGGGCCCAGTAGCAGTTTTTAAGATTCTGATCAAAAACAATCAGTCATGAGAGAAAATCTTTAGCAACAAAGGCTTTGAGCTCATGGGAAAAAAAAAAAAAAACAGACCAAAAAAACCCAACAAAAACACACAAATGAACAAAGAAACAAAAACCCCTAAACTAATGTCCAAAAAGTAATAAAATAGGGACCTCAGCTGAGAGTCAATGAAAAGAGAAAAAATCCAAAACATTACCCACATCACTTACAATATCTCTGCAGTTAATGGAAAAATCACATAGTCTGGGAGCTTTTTGGAAAGAGGCTTACTAGATAAGATCATTTGAACACAATCTTACATGGAGAACTATTGACCATACCATTTGTTTTATGTCTGTTCTCTAGCTGAGAGTGTAAACTTTCCTTGCTTGATAAGAGCGCTCCATGCAAAAGCCACAGATAATGCCCTGGCTCATGCTCAAACGATAAATCATGTCCAGATAAGGAAATCATTTGGTTCTTTCAAGTTGAAAAGAAGACGCGATTAAGAACGTCATTTGGTAGATGTATGAGAAGGTTTCCTGTAATCAGCTACCCCAAAATAAACCATTTTATTTAGCGGCTGTCTGCAGGGAGACAACTTAACGGGTGTTTAAGACAGTGAAGGGAAGCTGGAAATATCTCAAACATAGAAGTGCTTTAAAAAAAAAAGTGTGTATGGAGTTTGGAGTGAGGGAGTGAGAGACACATGCTTATTTTTTAAATAACAGCTTGATGTTGCTTTTCCGGGACAGATATTTTCCTATATGATACAGAAACTCATGCTGTGAACATTTACTTCAAGTCTGGAGGAAGATTAGGAAGCAAAAGTGTGTACGATCAGGTTTTTGAACTATGACCCGTACGTCTTGTCCACCCCAAATAACCGGGACAGATATTTTCCTATATGATACAGAAACTCATGCTGTGAACATTTACTTCAAGTCTGGAGGAAGATTAGGAGGCAAAAGTGTGTACGATCAGGTTTTTGAACTATGACCCGTACGTCTTGTCCACCCCAAATAACCTGCTCCTTTTGTTTACCCCAAGTCACCCACCCGTCTTGTCTACCCCAAGTAACCTGTGCTTCTTGTCTACCAGAAGACATTTAGCTCCTTAGAGCTTGTGGCTGAGAAAACACACGAGCTTCACCTGTGCAGGGACTGAGTTCGGGGAGAATGGACCCAACAGGTAAGTGATTCCAAGAGTCTCTTCCCCGCAGTCAGGATGAGACAAGAAAAAAGGCTGACTTATTGACAAGGTAAAGGAGCCAAGGGTGGCCAGGTCTAGAATTGGGACATGGGAGCACTTTATACAAAGCAGACAACCCCGATCTTTGTTCCTCCCTTGGGGCCAGGTAAATAGCCATGCGCATCGGGCACATGGCAGCAAAGCATCCTGCCCAGGTTCCCTCAAAAGCACCAGGGTGGGTTCAAGGGCTTGGGGGCAGGTCTTCTTCAGAAACGTCAGCTGAGAGCCTTGCATTCGTGCACCCTGAGCTGAAGACACATTTTTTGGGTCACTAGAGAAGTCTCCTGGGTGACTAAAGAGTTCCCTGTCTGTGGTCTTTCGTGGCTTGACCTGCTATCATTGTGGACTTTGCTAACACGTTCACAGAGGGGAATTTCTGAAGAAGCCAGGACGGCACATCAGATAGATGAGTCTCTCATGTGCCAACCCCTGTTCCGGTCACACATATCAAGAAAGTTCCAGCTCTAGGTCAGCAAGGGAAGAGACACTCAGACTCACCAGCCAGCCACCTGGGGGGTGCAAGGTGACAGCTGCTCACCTGCACAGGTGGAGGTGGGAGGTCCATGGTTCTGCCCCAGGGCAGGAACGACTTCTAAGAGGGGGAAAGGTGGGGAGGCCCCAGCACTCCCGCCCCAGGTTCTGAGTCCTACATTCTGCTGAGGACACCATCGTCCCCTCCCTCCCCCTGTCCCCTTTCTCCCCCTATTCAATCCCGAGCCCAGTGGAGACAGGAGGACGTGTGGGTGTGGGAAGAGTGTGCACGAGTGAGTGATGGGAGTTTGGAAAAAGGGGAACCTTCAGGATTGCTCAGGGGGAATGCAGGAGGGTTACATTCTAGGCTCTTTCTCTTTGGCTCACCTGCAAGTCTGAGGTCATCTCTCCTTTTGGTCACCACCAGCACCTTGCTCAAGCATCCTTGTCCTTTCCCCTTGTGTGAGAGGACACTTTTGCAGCTCCCTTATTTACTATGCTGCCTGACAATAGGGATGTTCAGTGTGCCAGAGCAGGCAGGACTGAAGCCACGTTGGGACCCAAAGCCACCCGGGCAGCAGGAAATGTTAAAAGATAGAGTC
>NW_007728574.1:276419-279059 GCF_000696425.1 Galeopterus variegatus
GTTGGGACCCAAAGCCACCCGGGCAGCAGGAAATGTTAAAAGATAGAGTCACCCCGCCCCGCCTTTGCACGCACTTTTCTGAGTTCCCTCTTTTCCTGTGGTTATTTGAGATTTTGAACCTTGGTTACCGGGCAAGATGACATTATTTATACAAATGCAAAGTCATTTTCCAGCCAGCCTGGAGCTGCAAAGTTGCAGACCCTGGGAAACCGAGGAAGACATCAATAAAACTAGGCTAATTCAACCCTTCCAGCAGGACCCTGAGATAACACCAAAGTGGGAACAGAAACAAGACAGAGCCTGGGCGAGACCGTGCACCTGGCTCCTTGCACGGAGCTCCTGCAGCTCACATCCCCTGCCTCCTGCTTTTTATGTCCCACATTCCATTCCTTCAGCCCCGTCTTTAAAAACCCCTCAGTAAATCTGAGTTGGGGAGACAGCTCTAGCCTGCTCACTCTTCTTCAGGTTTGCTGGACAGATGGGTTAGCCCAACATCTCTCCTCCAGCCACTGGTATTCCTGAATAGAAGCTGACTTCCATTTTCACCTACATTTGACTTGAGGGGTTTGCTTTTGTCTGCAGCAGGCAGCTGCACTTGGGCTGGTAACAAATGGAGATAGGTCTGTTGAATGAATGAATGAACGCCCCAGACGAAGAGAACAGGCTGAGCTTCTGGAAGATCTTTCTTACCCCTCCCTGCCTCTAGCTAAGGAGCAGCCAAGCAGGGCTGGTCTGTCCAGTCCAGGCTGAAGACACGTCTTCTCAGTTTCCTCTGCAGCCACAGGAGAGCAGCTGCTTTGGCCACCAAGGCTGAGAAAAACCCTGAGGCTCAGGGCAGGACACAAGGCAGCCAGTCAGGTCTGCCTCTCCACGTGCTTATGGAGTCAAGGTTTGCTCCTTCTGGCCCTTCCCACGGGGAGTGACAGGGCACAAGTATCCTTGTGGTTTTAGTCCTCAGAGAGCAGAATTCGAAGGCCAAGAAAGTGAGTGGGAGGTTTAAAAGCGTGCTCTGGTCTCAGTGTTCAACACAGGAAACCAAGCCACATGAAGGTGGAGTGATTATAAGCTACAGCTTCTGTCTTGGCAAACGTTGGAGTAAAAGGTGAACGGAATCAATTGGAGAGTTACTCAAATTATGCCCTAGATCCTGCATGTAATGAGAGGGGAGCATGCAGCTTCCTCACTCACGGACACACGTCCCTGCCCCTCTCTGCAAAAACATGTTTGACCTAAATAGCTGGACATCGAGGATGCCTTCCTCCTGGGCTACAAAATGAACCAGGTGACTCTGACTCCAAGTATAGCTTTGGTGTGGGGACACGGGCAGTGGCACAACGTACAGCTGGGTTCTAGGAGCAACTAACTAGGAGTTACTGAGTGGCTTGTCCTCCTCTCAACTGACCCTGCCAGCTCCTGTTCCCAGGTTCCCAGGCTAGACTGCATCTCGATCACCTGTGTTCCCAGAACCAGCTCAGTGCCAAGTACGTGCCCGGTGACAGGCCTCTGCCCCCTGCACTCTCTCCACCTCCTGCTCAGGGGTCCGTGCCTTCCTCTGGGCTGTTGCCCACCCCCCTCTTGCAAATCTTACTTGTGCTGTGTTCCATTCTCTCGGGTGGAGCCTGCTGTCTAGATTAATCCCACAGGCTCAAGTGGTGTTACTGTTTAATGCTTAGCCCTGCTGGCAACGTTGTCATTTTAATAGGGAGTCACTGAAGGACAGGAGAGCTGCATTTTAGAAAAATGAATCTAGAAATCACACAAAGTCAGGAATGCAGAGAGAAGAGTGAGAAACGGGGGAACATTTGGACGGCTGTCACATTCAACCAGGAATGAAGGGACAAGGTCGTCAGCCAGCACGACTGCGGTGGACGGGGGAATGCTTGTCACTGCGTGGGTGCCAGAATCTTTGCCAGTTTCCCATGTTTGGGGAACACTGGAATGAAGCCAGCCTTCTCTAGGTGGAAGCTGGGACTTGGATCAAAGTGAAATCTTTCCCAGCCTCTTTGGCACCTACGCTGCAGCCACATGACTTACTCTTGGCTAATTGGGCATCCGTCTAAAAGACAGGAAGTAGGTGCCCAGAAAGTGTCATTTTCTAGCAAAGGGGTTAGAGTGCACCAGAGAGAGACCGTGATTTCACATCCATGAGTGTCCTGGCTGTGAGAACTCCCAGCTCCAATCTCTGGAGATTCCATGGGTATAGAGGATTGAATAATGTCCCCCCCCCAGACTCACTGAGGCTTGAATTGTGTCCCCCAAGTTTTATGTATTAGGAACTTGGCCCCCACTGTGACTGTTAAGAGGGTGGGAAATCCTTTTACGGTCATTGAAAGGTGGAGCCTTGAAGAGGTGATTGGATTGTAGGACCCTGCAGTAGTGAATGGGTTAAAAATGGTGGTCAGGGGCTTGGTTCTGAGGGCTTGAAAAGAATAGGGGAGTCTGCCTCTCTCTCTGCTCTCTCTGCTTCTACCATCTTGCAATGTGAGGGGTCACTGTCACCACCACCAGATGGGTTCCCTGGACTCTGGACTTCCCAGCCTCAGAAACTGTAAGCAATAAATCTCATTTTCCTATAAATCACCCAGTTCCAGCTATTTTGTTATGAGCAGCAGAAACGGACTCATACAGTGAGTTTCCTAA
>NW_007728574.1:279431-281360 GCF_000696425.1 Galeopterus variegatus
ACCCAGTTCCAGCTATTTTGTTATGAGCAGCAGAAACGGACTCATACAGTGAGTTTCCTAATATCCATTAATAAGTTCCTTTTCTGCCCATGGACCTAGGATGGGTTTTATCTTCTCAACCCTGATGAGTACAAGAGGATGTTGAAAGGATTTGATGGAAGCGGTCCTGCTGATTGCTTCACCAGGTCTGAGCACTGAATGGCCCTGGTCTGTCTTCTAGACCACCCCCGCAGTCCTTAGATGGAGCAGGCATTTCATGAGTCGTGAGGATTACGTACAACTAATGAGAATCTTCCAAAAGTTATGACAGACCCTCTGGTTTTTAAAGCCTCATGCAAATTCTCAGTGGCTTCCAGAGGCCTCAGCCTAGCTGGGTCTCCATCAGGGTCAGTCAGTGGTCTGGCTTCACGGGGGCCCACTTTCTCCTACTGTGCAGTGGAGGCCACAGGGAGAATCTAACAAGGACCAAGGCATGGTTCCGGGGAAGGGCACTGGCTCAGACCAAGCCTGGTCCCGGAAACCCAAGAGGCATCATATATGCAAAACAAATTGAATTCTCCTCTATGGATCGAGCTGATTGTGTGAATGAGAGGGAATTTAGCAAATGGGATCCTTTATTTGCCTGAACAAACGCCTTATGCATTTTTGAGTTTCAATTCCTGTTGTGTTTATAAGAACAAAAAATCTCCAGCAGGGCTGAGGAGAGAAATGTTCTGTGGGTGCCAGATCCCTAGTTCCTGCTAGAGTGATCTCCCCATTGTCACGGTCACTTGGCCATGCTGTCATCGAGCAATCCCAAGAAGCGTGGCATAGCTGCAGAGGGAATGCTCCAGATAGCTGAGCTCAGGAAGGTGTCGCTTCCCAAGTGACACCATCACTACTGCACTGGCCAACGGTCCTCTCGCGCGGCTTTTCCTGGAATCCACTAACTCCTTCCTCCATCATCAGAAGATGGAGATGTGTCACCAGTGGTCCCACAACAAAGCTCATTGAAAGTTTAAGTCCCTCAGTATTATAGCTAAGATATTAGGTCTGTCGCACCCTTTGAAAATGTGTTCTTTGGGCCGAGCCCGTGGCGCACTCGGGAGAGTGCAGTGCTGGGAGCGCAGCAGCGCTCCCGCTGTGGGTTCGGATCCTATATAGGGATGGCCGGGGCGCTCACTGGCTGTGCGTGGTATGGCCAATCTCACAAAAAGACAAAAAAAAAAAAAAAGAAAATGTGTTCTTTGACACATTATTTTAGATATAATCGTTAGGATAAAAGTTCATAGGACCATTGGAAGAAAAATGACATCTTAAATTTTTACCTAAATGTGCTTAAATTTAGATTTACTTAAACTGCTTACAGAGCCCATGCCACACTCTGCTATAGAGAAAGCAGTAAGAAAAAATGAGAGAAAAGCTTTCCAGAGATATCATTTGGGGGGAAGTTACCTTCAGGAATATATCCAAGACCTCTTTAGAGTAGAAAAGAAAAGAGAATGGTCCTTGGAACTTTTGAAGGGAAAATGCTGTTTTTAGTAAAAGAGCAATTCACGGAACACTTACGTACTTATTTGCTCAGGGTCAGGAGGTGTCCTTTCGTGTTGGGAAAGGGGGTGTTTGGACACGGAGCAGGCGATTCACAGAGAGGCTGAGGAGCACAAGACAGCTGGTGGCCCCGTGCACCCAAGACCCAGAAACTGAGAGGAGTGGTCGTTAAATTGCAAAATGTTTCCCTGAAAAGATCCAACTTCGAGACAAAGGAATAGTTTGCTTTTTAAATGTGCACGTTTAGAGGAAATTTTATGACGCTCAGCCCGTATCTGTCTCTCTCTCTCTCAGAGTTTAGGATTCTCTCTTTACCCTTATATGTTCCAAACTTTTACAAAAGTGTGTCTAAATGTGGAGTAAAAAAAAAATCATCCTGCTTGGCACTTTGTGAGATTT
>NW_007728574.1:281897-294592 GCF_000696425.1 Galeopterus variegatus
CGCCGCCGCGCTTCCCAAGCGGCGCACTATCCAGTGCGCCACCAGGCCGGCCCCGAGATTTGTTTTTCTATCTAAGGACTCAGGCCTTGTTCTTTTCTTCTGGAAAGTTCTTGGGCATTACGTCTCAAACACTGACCCTCGAGGATCCTCTCTTTTTCCCGTTTGTAGAACTCATTGGGTAAATATGGGAACGTCTAGATCAGTCTTCCATGTCCCTTAATATTTTTTTTCATATTTTCCTATTCTTTGTGATCCATTCTGAAAGATTGCTTCAGTTTGATCTTCCGTTTTATGAACGTGGCCTTGAACTGAACTCAAATTAATATGGAACAAATCTACTGTGCTTTTGTCTCAGTGGCTATACTCCTCAATTGCAACATTTCTAATGTTTGTCCTACAACCATCAATTCATGCTTGATGGATGCTATTTCCCCTTTATTTCCTTGGGGATCTGAAGATACTTCTCTCAGGTGTGTGTTGGGTCCTCAGCCTGGCTGCGAGTCCCTCATGATGCTGGCCTTTTGCAGGTGGCCTCCCCTTACTTATATGGGATGAGAGGACTCCTGATGGGACGGTCTCATCATGGTTTCAGCACGGACCAGGTGGGGACGGGATTCTGGGCTCCCACAATTTGTAGGAAACAATGCTCCAGCCCCAGCTGTCACCAGGCACAGGTCCAGCCACCTGCCCCCTTTCAAAAGTAAACCACTCAGAAGTCAAATGTTGGTGAAAATGGAGGTCTGCTTTCACTCAGGAATACTGGTGACCTGGGGAGAGATGTTGGGCTGACCCAGCTCTCCAGTAAACCTGAAGGAGGGTGGCCAGACCAAAGCCATCTCAGAGACTCAGATTTACGGAGGAGGTTTTAAAGAGGGGGCTGAGGGAATGGAGCGTGGGACATGAAAAGCAGGAGGGAGGGGACGTGAGCCACAGGGGTTCCATGCAGGGGGCCAGGTGCAAGGTCTCGCCAAGGCTCCATCTGGTTTGTGCTCCCGTCCTTGCTGTTATCTCAGGGTCCTGCTGGAGGTGGGGATCAGCACAGCTTTATTGAGTCTTCCTTGGTCTCTGAGGATCTGGATAGTTCATGCAAGTCTGCAGCTTCAGAGTGGCTGGAAAACAGCTTTACATTCATGTAAGTAATGTCATCTTGCGCCATAATCAAGTTTCAAAATATCAAACAACCATGGGAAAAGAGGGAACTCAGAGAAATGCATGCCAAGAAAAAAACTGTGTCCTTTTAAAATATCTTCGAGCCCATGCAGTTTTAGGTACGAACATGGCTTCAGTCCTGCTCAGACCAACACAGCTGTGCTCTGATGCCAGTCCCCAGCCCCACCTTGGCATGAAGACCCCTCCCCTGTCCTGCTGGTGGAGCCTGGCTCCGGGCCCGCCTGTTGGAGGAGTGTGGGCCAGGCCCCCACTGACACTGAGGGTTTCCTTCTGCCCCTGCCACTTACAGAGGCTACCCCGTTCCTTGTGTGCAGAGGTTTCCTTTCCTTGTTGGAGCACATGGCTGTGTCTTTACAATACATTTTAACATATTTTTTATATGTGTCAAGGAGGCCAAGTTACAGCGCAGGCTCAGTCCAGCATGTGGCACTGGATACCCCGTTCGCAATTTCTCAGGAGAGGCGCAGAGACTCGCGTCTCCTGGCACATAAGCTCTTCTCTCCCGTCTCCAAACCCTCACGGAGGTGGGAACAGGGGAGCTGATAATGGGAGAATGGAGAGAGGGTCATACAATAAAATAGAGGGAAAAGCAGCCACCTGCGGGGACAAGGAAGGGAGGCGGGTGGGAGCTCCAGGGGTGACAGGCGCTAAAGTAGAATCTCTCTGTCTTTTACATTTAAATCATGGTTTTGGTGTCTGGGTGTCCTGTGGAAGGAAGTCTGGCAAGTGCTTATTCATAAACATCCTTCTCATGATTGCTTCGCATCATAACATGTGCATGGAACACAAGTTCTGTGGAATAAAACCGTTTCATGAACTGTGTGGTTAGTAACATGGGGTTAGCACATATTAATTCAACGTCTCTGCCTTTACAAGAAAACTCAATGTCGTTGAGGCTTTTCGATAGGAGAGAGACGCAGGGCTGTCTTCTGGCCCTTCCAGAACTACTTTGGAAGCTCTGATAACAGCGTGAGTCTAACGTGGAGGTTAATAACCTTGTCTCAGTGTTGCTGAGTAAGACAGATTTTGTTCCCAACCCAAATGTAAGTGTTTGGAGCTGATGATTCCAACCGAAGTTAAGCCCTAAGGAGACAAGCTTGGCTTACAGCCTGGAGAGTCAGTAGATTCCAGCTCTTGAACGTTATTTAGGAAAACCAATCCTCAAGCAAGAATTCTTCACTGAAAAGAGGGCTCCAGACACTTCTGAATTTGCTTCTGGCGTTTTCAGCAGATAGACCTAAGCAGACAGACGCCCGCCCTGCTGGCTGAACAGTGTCACCCAAATGCATGTCCACTCAGGACCTTGGAAGGTGACCTTGTTTGGGAATAGGGCCTTTGCAGATGTAATTAGTTAAGATGAGGTCATGCTAGATAAGGATGGGCCCTAAATCCAATGGCTGGTGTCCTTATAAGGAGAGGGACATTTCGAGACAGAAGGAGGCCGTGTGACAGCAGGGAGGGTGATTGACGAGGAATACCGAGGACCACTGGCTCCACCAGAAGCCGGGAAAATGCAAGAGAGGATCCTCTCCTGGAGCCTTTGGAGGGAGGCTGGCTCTGCCGACACCTTGATTGCAGACTTGCAGCCTCCAGAACCATGTCAGAGTACATTCTGGAGTGTTAAGCTCCCGTTTGTGGTATTGTGTCATGGCAGCCCTGGGAAACTAATACATTGGGAGAGGTAGACACAGAGTCTACATAACAGTGTCAAATCCACCATTAGCATCACACACCGGGAAAGACAAAGGGTCACTGTAGTGAAGGGTCATTGTCGGCTCCTGGCACTTGGGGAGTGTCTACCTAGTAATCCAGGGTCAGTTTCTAAAGGGACCTTCCCATTGCTGACTTGTGGGGCCAGGTCAGCACATGGGGACAGGCCTCCCCCATTGCTTGTGAGCTATATTTGTCTGTTCCTGTTGTTTATAACAAAATACCTGGAACTGAGTGATACATAAGAAAACAAAATTTATTGCTTACAGTTTCAGAGGCTGGGAAGGTAGTGACCCAGAGGTCTCACATGGCAGAAATGGTGGAGCAGAGAGAGACTCACCTCTCATGCACTCTCCTTGTAAAGCCCTAAGAACCATGCCCCAGCCACCATTATTAATCCATGCACCATGGCATGATCCCACAATCTATTCACCTCTTCCAGGCCCCACCTTTCAATGACCATAATAGGACTTTCCACCCTCAACAGTTACAGTGGGAATTAAACTTGTAATATATGGACTTTGGGGACACAATTCAATCAATCCACAGCATGATCCCCACCTAAGGCTCCCCCTTGAGACCTTGCTGACTCTTGATCTACACAGACAGTCACATCCTGACTTAGAGAAAGTGAGGACAAGGCTCGGGCCATCACGGGAAGCCACTGCTTTGAATGTCTTGTTCCAGCTGTGGTCCATACGGGAGCCGTCACATCAGAAACCCTGTACCGGTGGCTTGGCCGTACATCTTCATAAGCTGCACGACCTCACGTGAGTTGCCTGATGACTTATGTCCACGTCTGGAGTCTATCTTCTCACGTGTTTCCTCAACCCACTGCCCTGGGATCAAAATGGAAAGACCACGAGCTGTGACAATGTCCACTGTTAGTGTTTGTAATGAGTTAAGAAAGTTTTTACTGTCTGAATAGCTGGTCCCAAAATTCCTCTTGGGAAGGGAACTGTCCTTACCTAAGAAAGGTCCCAGGTAAAGGCTTCCCAGGACCCCCTTATACATGCATGTTCATGGTACCAAGGCTGCCGACGGGAGAGCCGAGCTGCCCTGCATGAAAGACGGAAGCTCTTGGAGTCCCCAGGGTATGCAGGGGGGACAGGAGCAAAGTGTGGGGTGGGGGCAACCAGAGCAGAGGAGGACCTGGAATGAATGTGAATACCACATGATATGACCTTTCTCACCACTTGGAATATTCTAGAAACTCTGGTGAGTTTATGAATCCCTGGAGTGATTCTTCTGTTGTAGCTGTTGCTGTGGAGACCAAGTTTCCCACTGCAGCTGGTGTGTCCATTCATTTATCTAACATTTATGGAACACGTACAGAAGTCACCATCTCTGCCTCTTTCCTACGCTGCTGATATCCTCAGAACGGTGTTGGAATTCCACTGGACATAGAATTGTCTGGTTCGTGTTCCTACACCAAGACGTCAAAGAGCAGGATGGTCCCTGGCTGGTGTCCAGTTACATTGCACCTTCCTTCTTTCTAAGGCAATACTGCTGTAGGGGAGGAAAAATATCTTTTCTTTCTAGCCCTCTAAGTTCATGGCTGGGGCCCTGTAACAATAGACAGATTAACAAGAGAAAAGCAAACGCATTTATTTAACATAGGTTTTCCATGACATGGGAGTCCTCATAAGGAACTGAAGACCCAAAGAAACAGGGAAACCTGAGTGTGTTTTCTAGTAGGTTTGATGGAGAGTGGACAGTTGTGGAGAAATAGGATGGACCAGCATGTGAGGCAGGTGTAGTCAGCTGAGGGAACTTAGCAAGCCCTGTCTGTTCACATCTTCTGTGTCCCTTCCTCTTGGGGACGAGGATATTCCTTTCCTCCAGGTATAGAGAGGGCACTTCTCACGAGAGGGTCTCATGACTTGCTTCAGGAGAAGGTCAGAAAATCCTTCATGGCTTTTATGACCTGCTTCAGGGGAAGGTCAGAGTCCTTCCTACACCTGCTGTTTCTTAAATCCTTCAGCTTAAAATACTCAATATACCAAGGTGCCACATTTTGGGGTAGCATGCCATCATTATGATCAGAGTGTAGATTTTATCTCTTAACTCAAATTAGATTGACTCTCAAAACCAGGTCGAGCTGGTGGCCATCGACAGGTTCTATTTGGCTTATAGTGAAAAAAAAGTGGAGGCCCACATGTAAACATTCAGAGATTTCACATTGAGTCTGAAAAAACATGGGAGACGACAGTGTCTTTCTCTGAGGAAGTGCTCACTCCTCCGGGTATCAGCTCCCACTGCTTGTGATGAAAGAAGGTGGCCCTGGCGCTACCGGTCGAACGTGTCCCCACAGGTTCATGTATTGATCCCATGGTAACAGTGTTGAGGGTGGGAAATCCCACTATGGTCATTGAGAGGTGGAGCCTTCAGGAGGCGACTGGATTGTGAGGACTGTGCTCTTGTAAATAGATTCACCCTGTCATGGAGTCATGGGCGTGGTTCTGGTCACGTTATAAGGAGAGCACATGAGCAGGTTAATCTCTCTGTCATGCTCAGCCTGTTTGCCGTGTGACACCTTAACAGCAAGAAGACCCTCACCAGATGTATTCCCTGGACCTTGGACTTCCCAGCCTCTGAAACTGTAAGAAATTAATTTCATTTCTTTATAAATGACCCAGTTTCAGGTATTCTGTTATAAGCAACAGAAACAGACGAACACACCTGGTTGATGGACCTGTCTGTGCCCTGCAGAGGTTCAGCTGTGATGCTGGAGGGACTGGCTTGCTTCTAGGGCTCTTCTGTCTCCGTCACGTAGCCGTCCATCCCACATTCCTGTATGACTTCTCTTCTCTTCATCTCTTGAATGGACTTGACTCTCACCTTATTTAAAATTTGTCTTTACAGCCAGATTGTAAGTCTCACAAAGAAAGGGATTTCTCTCGGCGGTCCATCCCTTTTCCACCCAGCCTGGCTTCCCTGCCCAGTGCTTCCCGGCCAGTGGAGGCTGGGGCAGGTGCTCAGGCAGCTGGGCCAGGCGAGCCCCTGGCCTGGCAAAGTTCCCCTGGCTGCAGCACGGGGCCCTGCCTCTCCTGCTGCCCCTGCTGACTTGCCTCCTCCAGCCGCAGGGCTCTGGCCTTCCCTAGTGGGCTGCGCACACTTTGCACCTCCTCCAGGTTCTCTGCAGAAACTGCACCCTCCCCAGCTTGCCTGCATCAAATTTTAGATGGCTCGTCTGTCAGTCCCTCCAGCCCTAACAGTCTATGAATCTATCCCAAGTGCTTCAACCCCATATTCAACCTCCCCTTATCATTGTACAAGACCCTCAATAAACCCGCCACATGGAGGAGCTGGAACAATGAGGAAGGGAACCCACGAGGGACACAGAGCAGCTGGCTCGGAGGCAAAGACAGCCAACAGCACGTTGATGGGAGACCTGAACCCCGAGATATGAACATCTGCAAGGGAGACAAAAATGGGGGCATTCCAGCATCGGTCCCACGCGATTTCCATCCGGGAGGAAATGCGGGATCCCGCGTCTGCAGACTGCTTCCTCTCTTCTGGGCTGCGGGAGCATCTTCCTAAATTTTAAAATGTGACCAGGCTGGTGGCCTCTCGCTGAGTCACACCCACGTTTGTATGCTGTGCAGGCCTTGGGAAGTTGAGCTGGACGGCTTCAAACCTCCTACATTTCTCAGAGGAAAGGATGACGGTTAATTTCATTGCTGCAGTCCCACCCTCCAAGGCATCGGATGCTTCATGGAAGATCATTTTTCAGGCCCATGTTTTACATTTTCTGTAAGAGAGAAGCTGGGAGAATACAGTTCTGGCTCCATCTTACGGATCAGGAAACTGAGGCATGGAGACTGGAGATGCTGGTCCAGTTGGCCTGATCAGCCAAAGCAGTCACTGGGACCCTGGTGTGTTTCACTGGAAGCAAGACTTTCCACACAAAGTGTGCACTGCAAGCTGCTCCCTGTTTTTGCCCGGTGGAAAGTGGAGAGATTAAAGCAGGACAGGGAAAGTGCACTCAATTTTAAACAAGGAAAGAAAAAAGGAAGGAAGAATTTGTCCAAACTAATAAAACTTTTCAAGCAGCTCTCCTTAGGATGACATTTCAGTGTCTACTGAAATCGCTGAGAATGACCAAGGGACTGTGAACCAAGAGAAAGAGGACAGTCTGCACTTGGCGCGAGAGTCCCATGAAGCCTCAAATCCAATTTTAACTTGGAAACGTTTATGTAATCGTCTTATTCAGCATCTCCATGGTGTGAGAGTGACCGAGCGACAGAATGTTCTCAGCGCCTCAGCCTTTCATGTCGTAAGATGCAGGCTTCCAAGGTCTTGTTCTCTGGCGTTCCGCGGGCATAGTGCTGACCCGGCCAGGCTGGGAAAGGCACACACGCAGATGCAGGCACCTCTCACCGGGAGCACGAGCCCTCTCCTTCAAAGGAGGGCGAGGGGACGCGGACACCCGCCACCTGAGCTCGGCCAGGCAAGGGCCGTAGCCAGGACCTACCAGTCAAGGTCGAGGCCAGCCTATGCACCCACGCATTGGCCTGTCCCATTGTCTAATGAGAGATGTGCATTGAGGGCCCAGTGCCATGGCATGTGCAAAGGTCTCTCCCAGCACCCCCTTGCAGAATGAACCCTGCACCCCCACCACGCATATTGTCAAATTCAGCACACATCCGTGCGTGTCCTGCAGAATGGACAACTACTGCTTATGTGACGGCTGTGGCTCCTTGCGCTGTCTGGAATCTCCAGTCGGCTCCGTGGGCCTGGTGTTCTGAAAAGCACTGCACGTGTGTGATTGTGCTCGACCCCCACAACCCCCATTTTACAGAAGAGGACACAGAGACGTAGTGGTGAGCACCGTGTTCCAGGCCACTTTCCAGCTGTGAGCGTTGCAATTGGAATGGAAACTAGCTTGGTTAGACCCAAAGCCCAGTCGGGAGGTGATTCTGCCTCCCCGTGAGGAAAGTGAGTCTCAGGGAAGCTCACTCTGCAGGTGAGAGGCGGAAGGTAGATGCGGGCAACCTGCCTCCGGCCACTGCACTGAACCCCCTGGTGCTGCCTCCTGACAGGCCCTGCTCAACGCAAGGCCCTTCCCCTTACTCTGTTCCCCTGACATTGAGCTGCACCCCAGTTCTCCTCAGACCCAAGGGACATGAGCCAATGTCCTTGCAGCCCTGCAAGAGCCGCCCCAGCGACCTCTTTGGTTCCATCTTTGCTCCCCACCTCCAGCCCCTCTGCCCCAGCCACGCTGACCGCCCTGGTCACCACCCAGCATGGCCAGCAGGGACCCACGTGCATGGCCTCTTCACTTCCTGTCACTCTGCTGGGGATGCTCTTCCCACAAATCCATGTCATTGTCCCTGCACTTCCTCCACGTCTCTGCTCTGCTGCTTTTTTCAAATTTTACTCTCTCAGAGAAGGTCCCCAAACTCCCGTTACTCTGTCCTCCGTTGCCATAATCTTCCTTATTGTCCATTGCCCCCTGATATGTTACGTGTCATGAGTTTATTGTCGGTCCCGTGCTTCTCAAATACAAGGCGTCTTCAAAAAGTTCGTGGAAAGATTCGAATTATCTTTAAATTCCGTTTTTCCATGAACTTTTTGAAGGACCTTTGTATAAGCTCCTTGAGGACAAGGACTCGATCTGTTCAGTTTTTTTGTTGTTTGTTGTTTTTGTTGCTATATCCTTAGTGCGTAAAGAAGTATCTGGCACATAGTGGATGTTCAGTAAATATTGGTTGAATTGATACGTAAACAATAGTCTAGACAGGAGCATCCGTATCCAGTTTAGTGCCCAGCACATGGTAGGAACTAAACACAGATGTTTATATGTTGGAAAAGTAGAGATGATTTGAAATACTCTTTCCCATTTCACGCAATCGTCAGGAAAGAGTACATAAGAACTCGTCCAAGTTGATTTGGCTTTCAGTGGCAATTCAGTGGCCACTCACAAAGTAGGAGCCAATAATTCAAGCCAAGTCCAGTGTAAGAACATCTGCGATCATGTCACCTCCCCAAAAGGGCTGCAGAGATGTCGCTGGTCAGTGGCAATGTCATCCTATGTTGCCAGTGGCAGCCAAGGGTGTGGGCTCTCCTGGGACTTCTGCAGAGCTGAGGGACAGGTGCAGGAAGGCTGGGAGCCCTCTGTGGCTCATGCAGTTCCCACCGCCTCCAAGACTGAGGGCTCAAAACTCACTCCTAACTCTTTTACGAACTTCAAATGCCTTAAGAAATACCTCCAGGAAACCCAGACTTAGAGTCCGTCCTTTACATGGGGTGTGGGACTCACTGGCCCCACGGTGGACAGGCATAATAGTATCTCACAGTGACCCACGGGAAGAAGCTAGAGATTGACCTGCTGTCCACGTGGGATCCAGTCCCCGGTTCTTTCAAGTGTTCTCTGTGCCTTAACCTCCACGTGCGGCGCGTCCTGGCTGTGTGTCATGGTGGACCGCCAACTCATCCACCTCCCTTACCATTTACAACATTTTCCTTAAAATGGATCGCAGTTTTATTGGAGGAAAGCCAAAGAAATATGGGCTCATTTTCTTTACATTATTTCTTACATTATAGTCCTGATAGCCGAGCTCACATGTAACCTCAGCAAATCCGAGAAGTTTGGTTTCATGGTAAATTTGCTAGTTCAAAGACAACAGATCAGGTGGTCAGAAAAAGCCCCGTCCTATCCCATCTACCATGTTTTGTCCATGTACCAAAAATGTTCTGCCTCTAAAATAAACACATCTTCCTCAACAATCCCTAAAAAAGTTAAAACACAAACATCTGTCCATCTTGTTGCTTTCTTTTACATACGATGCTTTCCTTCGGGATGTTTTCAGAAAATGTCTTGGAGCAAATTAGAATCTCTTGAGTAGATTCTGTGGTCAGCAGCCTAAGCTCTGTGAATATATGTTTTCGTTATTTTTTGTTGCTGTTGCTGCTGGCTTTTGGCGGCTGGCCGGTCTAGGGATCTGAACCCTTGACCTTGGTGTTACAAGGGGGTGCTCTAACCAGCCGAGCTAACCGGCCAGCCCAGGAGCGTAAGTTCTTAACGAGCAGCCCCTGTGTGTGGGAGTTCAGAAAGTGGGTAAGAGGGGACAAGGACTAGACAAAGCCACAGGTATAGCTGCCACCAAGCAAAGAACTCTTCCCTTCTGAGCCAGCACGGGAAATGCCTCCTTCTGACCGGAGGGAATCTCTGCAGGGCTCTTGGCGGATCCCAGTTGGGGAGGAACTAACTCCTTTAGCCTCAGGCAGCCCTACGGGAGCTCATGGCCCTTTCCCCTCCTCCCTTCCCAGAGTCACCCCCAGATGGCTCCCTCTGGCCTGCCTGAGTCATTCAATGATGCTTCCCCGGGAGGCTGACTCGCCTCTGCTGTCCCCACAGTGGGTGTCCACATGTCCACGTCCTGGCTCCTCCTTTCTGCACTTCTTTGGTGCAGTCTCATCCTTGCCATTGAAAAGCATCTACAAGAAGCTACTTTTTCTGCTAACTGTGAAGGACTCATCCAGGGGAGACAGCATCAGCCAAAACAGCCATCCCCGAGGTCTAGGAGCAGGAGCCCACCCCTCTCGGTGCTGGCGCTGGTTCCCTGTCATTCAACCTCAGCTGGAGAGAAGTTGCTGGAAGCCGAGCCAGGACAAGGCACGGGTGTGCTCAGCAGACGCACATCCTCCGCCTTCCTTGGGGCACTTCTCTGATCTCCCCATAGGATCCAGGACAAATACAACGTGGGCCCGGTGCTGGGATGTCGCCAGTAACAGCCACAGAGCGCCCAGGCGGGGCTGCCTGCGTTTTCCCCACGCCCTCCTTGCTAGCAGGGCAGGCCCAGACCTGAGCTGCCTTCGGTTCTGTGTCAGAGGCCACCTGCCACGGTGCCCAAACAACAGTCTGACAAAAGATGTGACTTTTTTACTAGTGAAGTGAAAAAGGGAATGAAGCCAGTTTTGCAGATAAACCAGCCAACTTCTCTTCCCACACCCCACGCTCAAGTGCTTTGGCCCATCCCCTGAGGCGAAAGGACGAGAGAAAGTCTGTGAAGTGTGGCAGAATTATTTGGGGGGGGGGAAATGCAGGGACCTACCTTAAAAAAAAATCCTGACTTGAAAGGCAACTTTCTATCCCATTGATTGGTTGTCTTTTTTGAGGTGTGTTTAGGTCATTTCACCACCTGCCACCTGTGAACAACCTCCCCGGTGACCTGTAGCCAAACAAGAAGATTCCACCTTCTTCCCATTGTAAGAACCACCCCTGGTACCCCCTGACTCCGTCCCTTCCTCCCTTCCCTCTGTGTCCTTTTCAGATCACCCCACATTTACCATTTTCAGTGCTTCTGATTCCTTCTTGTAATTCTGACCTCCCGTCTGCCATACATCTTTCAGATTTGTTTACAAGAGTCTATGGGTGGAAAATGGTCAGTTTCTGTGTCTTTATTTTGTCCTCGTTTTTTGAACAATGTATTTACTTTACAGAATTACACAATGGTTGCCATTTTCTTTTAGCACATTGAAGCTGTAATTCCAATTGTCTTCTGGTTTCCATTGTAACTCTTAAGATGTCACTGTTAAATCAGGTGTTGGTCCATCACTCCTGTAAAGAGAATCTTTTTTCCTGGATGCTTTTAAGGTCCTCTGTATTTAGGGGTTCCACGATTTCACCAGAATGGGTCTAAGACTCAATTTTTTTTTATTTGTCATACCTGGAATTAGCTGGGCTACTCGAATCTGTGTGCAAGTGTCTTCAATCAGTTCCGGAAAATCCTCGGGCATGATTTTTTTTTTTTTTTTGTCTTTTGTCTTTTTCCGTGTCCGGCAACGGATCGCACCCCTCAGTGTTGCCCCCACCCCGGACCGGGGCCCGGCAACGGGATCGCACCCCTCGGTGTGGGTCCCGCGCCTCGCTCAGCCAGTGAGCGGGAACCGGTCCACATGTGGGATCCGAACCCTCGGTGGGAGCGCCGCCGCGCTTCCCAAGCGGCGCACTTAGCCAGGGCGCCACCGAGCCGGCCCCTCGGGCATGATTTTTTTTTTTTTTTGTCTTTTGTCTTTTTCCGTGTCCGGCAACGGATCGCACCCCTCAGTGTTGCCCCCACCCCGGACCGGGGCCCGGCAACGGGATCGCACCCCTCGGTGTGGGTCCCGCGCCTCGCTCAGCCAGTGAGCGGGAACCGGTCCACATGTGGGATCCGAACCCTCGGTGGGAGCGCCGCCGCGCTTCCCAAGCGGCGCACTTATCCAGTGCGCCACCGGGCCGGCCCCTCGGGCATGATTTTTATAAATACTGTGTGTGTCCCTTTGTCTCTTTCTTCTCCTTCTGGAACTCCGACTTGATGTACGTTAGACCCTCTCACTCGATCCTCCACAGCTCTTGGCTTCTCACCTTCTAAATCTCTCATGCTTTTTGGGCTGCTTTCTAATTAACTTCTTCCATCTTTCAGATTACCAACTGTCTCTTTATCTGGATTTCATATGTTGTTATAGGCATATATTGTATTTGAAATTTCAATTATTGAATGGTTGCATGTGGTTATTGATTACTGTAAGTTGCTCAGTGTTATGGAAAATTGTGTTTTGAATCCTTGGAGAATATGGAACCAACCTAAATGCCTATCAATGGTGTTTTGAATCCTTGGAGAATATGGAACCAACCTAAATGCCTAGCAATGGGCAACTGTACAAGGAGAATGTGGTACACACACACACACACACACACACACACCATACACACAACGGAATGCTACTCTGCCATAAAAAAGAATGAAATTCTGCCATTTGCAACAACAGGGATGAGCTTGGAGAAAATGAGGTTAAGCAAAATAAACCAGACACAGAAAGAGAAA